>NC_056741.1:1323315717-1323528217 GCF_019279795.1 Protopterus annectens | reverse complement strand
TTCTTCATTTATAACATATATTAACCTTATAAAGAGCAAATTCTGGTTTAGTTCAACTTCCTAGCCTTTAGACTTTGCTTAATAGTAATGAATTCATTTAACCATGCAAATACATTAGTAGCCAACTTTATCTGTTAATACACTTCTTTAACATGTAAATTAAATCAACATTCCTAATTGCACTCATTTGCAAAAATAAAAAAAAATGCACAGTATAACAGCCAAGAGGTTAAGCCATCTGCATCTCTCACATGGGGCTTGTACCCCCACACCCATCTCTAAATGTACTAACACTCCAATAGCGCAAAATGTAAAGCATGCAAATGACCCCAGCTGAACACAAGCAGCACCACTGGTAAGAAAAAAACAATATTCACATACAGCAGTGTTGTGCCTTGCACTCCTCACACATCTGCATCTGTAATCATACCAACTCTGATCACACAAGAATAGAGAAAGGGCAAATCACTTATCCCCACTTAACCACAATCTTATTACACAGACTTAAGTGGTCGAATTCCCTTTGCATGAAGTCCAGAGGTTGAACGGTGACAACGTCGAACTCCAATATTGTCGAAGTACAAATCTCTCCCCTATCTCGACCCATGTTAACGTTTGTTCATAGGTCAAATTCAGGATGTAATTCAACAATATCGGAAAATGAATATCAAAAACTGAATGATGTCACAAATGTGTTACTGCATATTTGTGTGACTTACATTTATTTTAATTCAAGCTTTATATAGTGAAGGTATGTAGGAGTGTGCAGGAAAAGGAATGTTTGACTGGAAAGGTGGTCGTTATGAAAATGTGCAAGAGTACATTATAGCAGGTATTGTGTAGGTGAGATGGTTTTCAGGTTAGGGATAGATAAGGAGATAAATTCAGTGTCATTCCTGTTTGGTGTTATGTGTGTTCTGTGTTTTTTTTGTCTTGATTAGTGGCATTGTTAGGGAAAGAGTTTTTAGTAACAATATATAGGATTAGGGGAGGGGTATGGGTAGAGTTAGGGTTCACCTCCCTGCTCACCATACTAGTGTGCTAACCCTAGACATAACCATATCCCTGTCCCTAACCCTATATATTACATTACTAAATACACTTTCCCTAACAGTACCACTATTTAGATGATGCTTAATCTGAGTTTTGTTAATATTTTGTGATTCGTTCACTTTGTATGTCACACATTGTGTTGTCTCTGTTTTTATTTCTCATTTGTATGTTGCCATTTGTATTGTCAAACTGTGATGATGTAATCACACAACACACACACACACACATATATATATATATATATATATATATATATATATATATATATATATATATATATATATATATATATATATATATATATATATATATATATATATGGTTCCCTTCATAATTTTGATTTATCATAACTTCGTCTCACTTAACAGCGAGACAACAACATCTCAATTCAAAAGAGCAAACTCCCGGAACAATGAATTTTGCCTCCTGGAAACTAACCACTTGGCCAGCACTGCTAACCTTTGCCCTTTTCTTCACTGTAGTGTGATCTTGGAGTTGGAATATTTAAGTAGGTGGGCATGGGGAGCACAGCCCTCCACATAGGTTTAATTTGTCTAATCTTTTTTTTGTCAGTAGTGACCAAGTTAAATGGCTATAATGTCAAATATTACATGTCTGAGACGTTTTAATCCTTGGACACTAATGTAGAGGTAAGACTCCTACATGGTGAGCTTGTAGGGACGTTACCACCCAGAAAAGGTTTCTACCTGATGGCCACCCTTAGTTTTGGCTGGTTTGTTTTCCTTGTGTGTGTGTGTGTGTGTGTGTGTGTGTGTGTGTGTGTGTGTGTGTGTGTGTGTGTGTGTGTGTGTATATATATCTGTGTGTGTGTGTGTGTGTGTGTGTGTGTGTGTGTGTGTGTGTGTGTGTGTGTGTGTGTGTGTATATATATATATCTGTGTGTGTGTGTGTGTGTGTGTGTGTATATATATATATATCTGTGTGTGTGTGTGTGTGTGTGTGTGTGTGTGTGTGTGTGTGTGTGTGTGTGTGTGTGTGTGTGTGTGTATTTTTACTGGGTCTCAATGCATCTCAAAATTTTTATTGAGAACTTATTCAATGAATATAGTTCATTGAATCCTAGCATGGGGATAATAAGACTTGCCTCCCAATAGGACACATGATAGTTCTTGTTAGAAAGTTTCACTTAGCTGGGCTTGATAAATCACTGTGATGTACTGCATCTCAATAAAGAGCATCTGGACAACAATATGTTTTTGGCAGATGAGTGAGTGAACAGCAACTTGGTTGGAGCACATTATTTTCCCAGAGGTATGACTAAGAGACCTTGACATAGCAACACACTGTAATACTGGTTACAGAGCTCAGAGACCAATCTAGCACTCCAAAAATTTTCAGAAGGAGTAGATATGGTAAAAGACATTGACTTTGTTGAACAACAAAAAAAAAAAAAAGAAAGAAAGAAAATATGGTACATTGCATGAATTGTGTCCAAATGGGCTATCTGAAGTATTAAAGGGATCGCTAATATACCTGAATTTAAAAATTCTGAACATCTTTTAAATCTTTTAGAGTGGTTAAATAGTATGAGGTCTGTAGATCAAGCTCATGGGTGGCACATATGCAGTTTTGGTTTTAAACCCAATGTTCTGGTTTCCTTGTTATGTTGCATTATATTTGTTATTTTTATGCTATGCAAAATAATTTTGTGCTGTGCTGTGCTATGCTATGGTACGTTATGCAGTGTTATACAGTATGATTAGGTTTCTGATCAAAACCACTTGTTATCACTTTGAGAATGGAATGCCAAAAAAGTCACATTGAAGGTAAACTTGAGCAATGACTCTGCAGGGAGTGTGAAGTGTTTTACAACTTTTAATGCTGTAAGACACTTTGTGCTTTCATATAGACAGGGGGCAAACATGGTATTCTTCTGATCAGCAGATTAAAAACTGAGAGATACTTCATATTTGTGTGTGTGTGGCAACAGAAAGTGGATTACAGCTTTTAAAGCTTTTGATGCTGTTCTGTCATGGCTGCTGTGTGTACTGAAATGCATGACCAGAGCATAATAGCTTTAAAACATGTTTAAAAGTTATTATGCATTTGTCTGACAGTCTAAAAGCCTTCAGAACAAGATTATCCTTTTGTCCATTTGGAATGTAATTTGCGCAACCCATTTACCATTTGTTATGTTATGGTGCTGTGATATTTTAATGAGGGGATTAATTTCAAAGCATGCTGTCCATTATCAGGCAATTAAGAATATAATATAAGAGAAGGCAAAGACATAGTGTGATAACTTACAGGAATCCAACAGGAAATAATGGTTCCTGCAACAAGAGAATTTTAATGAAGTAGAGAGTCGATTATCCGAACAGTCAATTATCAGAACGGGCCTTCCATAGCTTTTGGGTAGGAAAAATCATAAAGTCTGAATATGTAAACATTATATGTATTCACTTGAGCATGTTTTTTGAGCTTGTAGCCAGCTCATGTGTGAAAAGTATTCTTTATTGTCCACTAAAATCAGTGAATGGTTGAAAAGTGTAATCATGCATGCCAAAAATACACGATTTTAGAAGTTTTTTATCTGGTTTATTTATATGTTTGATTATCTGAACAGTTTGATTATCCGAACTACCCTAGGTCCAAATTCAGATCATCAACTTTCTACTGTAAATTACTTTTCTCGTTCCAGTATCCAGAACTGTGCTTTGCTGGCTAAAATAGGTTCTCCCTCACACCTCTACAACAAAGATGTGAACATTACATTTTTCTCTCGAGATTTATATGAGGATAGACTCTTCTTTGGCAAGTACTTCTTGTAACTTTGGGACAGCTCTCACATTTTTCCAATTAGTTCCCAACTCCAGGGATAACTTCAGCTCTTTCTCTTGCGTGCTGCTGTCAATATATAAAATATAGTTCAAGACCCCCACGTTACTTCAGCCTCAGGCTGTGTCTGTCTTCTCTCTCTATGAGGTCCTAGCATGCTTCATTGCTGATCTAATTCAGGCTATCACCTTTTTTTTTTTTTTGGATTCCAACAAATCCATTTCCTAGATCCTCTTCCTTTTACAAGAAGGGAAACTTGGCTTCCTCTATTCAAGGCATACATATAGAAGCCTCTTTCTCACAATGCACAAACGCCAAAGCTCCACATAACCCACAGTGGTCACTAAGGAACACTATTCTATATGTCATGGTATGCTACATTACTATATGTGATATGTTCTTTTTTATGTTATGCTATGCCAGTTTGTGCTATGTTATATGTTATGCTTGCTTTTTTAATTTCTCCAAGTCTTTTGGGTTTCTAATACCATGAAGGGAATGGACCCCATTCCTACATCAAATTATGATTAAAGTTCATGAACTTGGTATTGTTTCAATCTTTGTTGTCACCCAAAAGTGCTCTTCGCAGCACCTGCAATGTGCTCAGTAATGACTCCTTCTGCAATTTGTATGGAGTTACATGTATCGGTAACATATCTAAGTATGATTGTAAATTCTTGTTTATAAGACCAATTGCTCCTACTACTACTGGAACTGTCTGGGTATCCTTATTCCGCATTGACCTAGTTTCTGCATGCAAATCCTGTTATTTTATAACTTTGTGTCTCTCTATACATAAGGCACTGTCGTCACTGAGTATAATAATTTCACTGATCAATGCTACTTTTGTCTTCTTTTCATGGACCACTATATCTGGTTTTCTCACATCTATTTTTTGAACTGTTAGTAATGTATGATCCCATGTGATATAAATTTCACCATTTTATATGACACTTTGTAAAGATGTTAATACGTTTAGCAAAAAGTTAGGTACTGCATCTGGGCCTGGGGTTTTTCACTTAGGAGCTTTTCTTAACTTTGTTTCAATTTCTCTGGCTATTACTTCATCCCATTTCATATCCTATACATTTGAACTTCTTATACTTTCTTTTACTCCTGTCTATTCAGCACCTTTGTTATGTTCCACAGGATCTTCCAAGATATCTCTCCAAAATATATCTATTTCTTCCTTTTTTGGTGATGTTTCAATTCCTTTTTCTTGTTTCCCAGTTTTCTATAAAACTTTTTGGTCATCAATAAATTGCTTATTTTGCACTTTTTCTTTATATTTATCTGTATATCTTCTATGTTTTTTTGTCTGTGCTGATATTTTTAGTTTATTATTTGTGATACTGACAACATATCCTGATCTGTTCTGATACTGTGCATTGCTTTTATCACATCTATCTTTCTGGGGTTTTTTATCTGTTTCCTCTTGTATATTCTTCTAACAGTGACATTTCTTGTTTTAATTGCTTTATAGTTTTCTCTGTTTGTTACTTCCATGACGGCATTCAATTTCTCCCCTTCTTTTCCCTCACTACCCTGTATTTTTGTGGTAAGACTTTATGTGTTATTAATTTAGCTACACAGTAGTATATCCTATTTACTTCTGTCATATCACATGAATCTGTATAGACAATCCTAATTACTGTGTTCATTTATCAGACTTCTAACTTTTTGGTTTTATTGTCTTTCTGTAGTCTATTTTTTTTCAATTATCTTAATTTGTCTATCCATTTCTATTAAATCAAGCAATTCTTCTCTTAGATCATTTTCTTCTAAACTGAGGGCACATTCTTTGTTCTCCATTTCCTGCAGACATTCTATAGAAAGTTCCAGAGTATCTTCCTGTGTCACACTCTCTTCAGTTTCATCCTGTGTCATCCATTGCTCTTTTATATGGAAGCTCATTGGCCTATCATTCCACAACATTGACTGTGTCAGAGTTATCACAGTTTCCTGTTCCTTCCCTTGTTGTGCAACTCCAACTGAATGTTTGTGCTGGTTTCCTATGGAAGGTTCCAAAGTATCTTTATATTCTTGACAGTGAGGCTGTCATCCTGTTCCCTTAGATATCAAAATACATAGCACTGAGATACAGACTGCTATCCTGTTCAGCATTTCTTAGAGAAAGAACTGGAAAATTGTCATTAAGAAGTGTGAGCTGGTGTCCTGCCCTTGGATCAGCACCAGGGTGTGCTAGGTACGCGGGTAACTAAAGAAAAACATATAACGTATAGCCTTTATGTTTTTAGCACAACCATCTTACCAACTGTCAGCTTTGTATATCTGCATGGTTTGCATTCGTGTAACTAAGTGGTTCAAGATTTTAATATAAAATAGTCATGATTTATTTATTTTAGACTATATTATAATCCTGTCCTTTTATGCTGTGATTTAAAAAAATTAAAACCACAGAACAAATAAACAAGTGTCACTTTCTATAGCCATTGCCGATTTAGCTTTATCATGTATGAGTAGTCAGCTTCTGCTATGTTACCTCACCATATACCTTACCAGATACTTTAAATGCTACTGAAATACAACATGCAGACATATGAACATGCATAGAAGGGGACAGTAAAAGTTCTTGGATCCCTCTGGCCTTAAGAGTTTTGGACCTAGTCCAATCTGCCTCACACCCACACTCTCTGGAAATGTTTCCTGGAACCCACATCCTGCTTGTAAAGTGCATCTTTCTGATATCAGTCTTAAATCTACCTCCTTTTGGTTCCCAAGCATACTATGACCTGTATCTCCTTTACCACCCTGCCCCTTGATGATGACTTAGTGCAACAGTAGCTTATATCACCTTTAACATATTTGCCCCAATATACATTTTCCGCAGCTCTAAGTCTTTCTGTATAACAAGTGTTGCCTGATTTACTTTAACATCTTGGTTAACATTTCATTGCATATTTTCATCCAGGCTACTGTCTCTCTCATAATATCATTCATTTCTGAAACAGAATACATTGTCCCAAAGAAGGCCTCACCAGCATCTCATATAATGGGAGAATGGCATCTGTCCTTCTGAAGTCCTCACATGAAAATTGGTCTTACACCTTCTGTTTGACTTTATTATTGCCATCTTATTGCACAACATAGCTCAGTCTCACCTGATTATAACATTCAGGTCTTTTTCTTCTTTTGACTCTCCCGGCTTAGTTACTACTCCTACCACTTAAGTCATCCATTCATTCCCATTCTAAAGGTGTATAACACTGCTCTGAGTTTTTGAGGTCTGCCTTAACCTGATGCATGACCAGGTGAGGCTACTTTGCATACCTTTTCCCTCCTTGTTCCCACCTCTCACACCTCTTTGTTCTCAGCAGTACCTACACTTCTACCTTTGTTTTCTGTTTTGATTTCAAAGTGAGTTTTTAAGGGGGTGACACTTATTTTCCTTCTTACTGTCTAAATAAAATTCATATCTGCCTACTAACATATGTTTTGTAGGCACGAATTTGTCAAAACAGCACATTCCAGTGATTATTATTATTAGTATTTTTTTTTGTAAACTAATGACTGCCTATCACCACTAGATGAAACTTTCATTACTCATAACTGACAGGCAACATTTCACAGTTCCCCATAACCTGCAGCACATATTTAGTCTGTGACACAGTTACTGCGTGACACTGCATCTACAACCTACTAGAAGAATTTTCTCTAGTGAATATGCTAAGATGTTTTTCCTTCTGTTGGTAGAAAGTCTGACGTACATAGCTTCCTTGTGGTTGTGGCCCACTTGTACTGTATTAAGTATTCTTTAAAGTGTAAGTTGTATAACATCAAAGATGCACCACATAAAACTTTCCTCTAACTTACAGTATGTCGCATTACTTACTGAAATTTCAACTCCTCTGTCATAAGATTTCTGAAAACAGACTGGTGCAGCCTGTCAAAGGTTACTGTAGTGGGAAGGATGCTTTATTTTTCAAGTTGTTTTGCTTTGTAGTGTACTGATCACAATGACCCTCTGCAGACATGAATCACTACTATCTAGGTAGCATGTAAAATGCAGGCAGGCACTGGGGCAGGTAATATAATACAGTCCTTCTGTACTGGCATTCTTATCAAGCAGTATTGTTTTTCTGTCTTCTTAGCTATTTTTCCCTTGGTATGTTTGCACCAATACATTTTATTTTGTTCATATCTTTTTTTAGGTAATGTCTTCCTGTATAATCAAACTGAGACAATGCATCCAGCAAGCCAAAGTTCAAAGCCTGCATTTGAAACAGGGACTTCAGATGAAGGTAGGCTGCATGTAGAAGTATGAAATATTTATGATGCAGCTATTTAAAAGCTTACAGATTCCACATATAACATCATCACAAGTGCTACTACACTATGCAGGCTAGAGGATCATGGGATCTAGTCAACCGAATACTATGCTGCTTTTGCTTAGCCACTGATAATCTGTTCCTGCCACATTTGTGCAATGTAGCATTATCACCCAACTCAAAAGGCATTTCTTTTCCTCTCCTTAGCAGATTTTTTTTAAGAAAGGACTTCCAGAGGAAAACCTTTCCAAACCAAATGGACAGAGCAAAATGTTCTAGGCAAAGATATGGCACATCTGATGAAGTATTAGTCATTTTCTTCCACACATACTGTTTTTTTCTACTTTTCTCTTTATGGAAATAGATTTAGTGGTGATATATTACAGACACATTCATGCATGCACACAAATGTGCACATACATGTGCATGTAGATATATTTAAACTACCAGTACAGAACTGACTGCCATTTTATCTCTTGTAAAAACAAGTTATATATCAGTATTTCTTCTACTTGACTTCATACTGGAAACAGTTAAACTAAGGCAACATTCAGAAACAGATAAACTTTGAAGTGAAACTGTCTGTGTCATGTGGGAGTCCTACACCAAACCAAAAGACATCCCCTGGGATTCATTAACACCTACAGTTAGTGTACACTGTTCTGAGTGAACAGACAACACAAGCATAACTCGCACCTTCCTCCCAAATTTAGTTTTCCTACTGATTTTCTTGCAGCCTTAAATATTGAGGAAGATTCATGAAGGTTACCGCAAAAAGTAGATTACATGTACACAGTGTAGTCTTTCTGATTGACTAGAAAGCACAAACAATGTGGTAGGGATGTTTTCAGTACATACCGTGAACACCTAGGCCAGATTCATTAATGCCTACACTATCACATCCTGCTTTGCTAATCATTTTCTGTTAAAACGGGTTATGCTTTCAGTGAAGCAGATTTTTTTTAATACCACACCTGGTGAATAGCTGTTTTATCAAATATGTGTCCATCTCAAAGTGCATTGTATTAATTGGGGAGTATAGATTTATACAGGGATGTGGGTAACAAAGCATTTTACTGAAAGCACATTGTGTATTCCGAAATACATTATACTTGCCTGGAAGATTTTTATTTGTAGTATCAGCTGAGATGATTCAGGGCTCATTCGGTCCTAATTTGAAATATTGACTTTTAACTACAGCATGCATTGCTGGCCTGGCATTTTGTAGATATTCTGTAGATGATCTTTAACAAAATTATTTACTTTCTTTATACCCATGTGTGTATGTGTGTGTGTGTGTGTGTGTGTGTGTGTGTGTGTGTGTGTGTGTGTGTGTGTGTGTGTGTGTGTGTGTGTATATATATATATATATATATATATATATATATATATATGGGTCCACTTTGTAAATTCGAAATACTGAAATCTCGAATTTCAGTATTTTGAATTTACAAAGCCAAATACTCACATTTTCGAAACTGGCAGAAGCGCAAAATTCAAAACACTGAAGCATGGATATTTAGAATTTCTGCTTCCGGTGGTACGGAATGTGGATGTCTGGGTTTAATTTTGGTAAGTTTGTGTGTGTAGGTATGTTGGTTACTGGTGTAGCGTGTGTAAGTGTGTGTTGTAACTGTTATGTGTGTGTTTGAGGGACTGTAAGATGTGTGTGTGTGAGTTTCGTTTGTGTTACTGTTTGTGCAATCTCAGAGTTAGAATATATAAGTAGGGGGTTGTATGTAGTTTAGATTAGTTTATTTGATTGTGGAGGGGAGTTTTGTATATGTTTATGTATGTATGTGTAGCATGATATGTAGTTTAGATTAGTTTATTTGATTGTGGGGGGGAGTTTTGTATATGTTTATGTATGTATGTGTAGCATGAGTCGGGATTTTGAATTTCACGGTTGTGTGTTTTCGAGTTTTGAGTTGTAGTTGGGTTTTCGGCTTTGTGGTTTTGGAATACTGAAATTTGAGATTTCAGTATTTTGAAATTACAAAGTGGACCCATATATATATATATAAATAAAAACACCAAACACCTTCCCTTCATATTTCTCAAAATGGCAAATTTGAGATGTTTGCTGCTATGATTAATATATCACAGCAGGAGACAAAGTTCATGTGCTGAGAATACTGTTCTTTGTGATTATCCCTGTTTGTCTTTTAAGTAGTCATTGAAAAGCAAGAAATAATATTTAAACCTGACTAAAAGAAAACAGAGTATATGTGAAAATAAATGTAAAGTCAATGCACTGACAGCAGCATAGGTCTCAACCTGCTAAGAGGCCAATGTAGAACACAAGCCATTGCAATGTGTGACAAATGGTCAAAATGTGGAACACCCTATTTCGCACTGCGCGAAAAGCATACCATGACCATGGCCATGGCCTCTCAACCAAAATATATAGGAATGTGAATGCCACCTTTAAAATACTGTCCTCTTTCTACTATTTTGTGCTGACAGCCCTCTGTACTTTCCAGAATTCCACGCAAATAAAAGTCATGTACACTCTGTCTATGTGGTACATAAACAAACAAGGAGGAACCAGGTCTTACCCCCTTTGTCAGGAGGCCCTGAGAGCATGGCAGTGGGCGACCTCCTCTCTACGCCTTCTGATAGCAATGCACATCCCTGGGAAATACAACCCGATAGCAGACCGACTCGGGAGGGTGGCCTAATGGTTAAGGTGTTTGCCTTACAAACACAAGCTACAGGGTTTGAATGTCACAGGGGATAATTGGCTTAAAATGGCTCGCAAGTGCAGTTAGCCTAGTACTAATCTATGAACCTATGAACTTAAGACAGAGCATGGAGACAAAGGAAAAAATGCAATGAAACCTTGTACTTAATGTTTCTTGGTCTCAGGAAAAAACAGAACCGCAATTAATTCTGATAAGCTCATCTACGTAAAAGAAAATAGGCAGTCATCTTCTCCTAAATACTTCTGGAAAACAGTAAAACAGCTAACTGGACAGATCACAGACAAAAAAGCACATGACCTTTAACCCAGCCACTGGAGCCAAAAAAAAAGCTACATTTACATCTTCCTGCAGAAACTTTCTATTAGAAACTATTACTACTCTGGCAAACTCAATTCCATCCCATATCTCTCTCCACAAAGATTTAATGACAACACCCCCATTCACAACTCTATCCTATGGCTGAGTAGTGCCCTATATTCTATTTTAAAAAGCTTTTTGTCAAAGAAATAATCTCAGCCTTTAAAGCTAACCACCACTTCAGGGACAACATTTAACAAGCTGTACTTTGACTTCATAACAATAGCACAATCTTGTATTGCCAAACGTCTTACTCATGCCCAGACCATAGCTACGATGAGGCAAAGGGGGCAGCACATGATCCGACTGTAGTGCAATATCAGCATTCAGTCATTATATAAACTAAACACCAGTATTGCAGTTTAATCATGACTGAAGCACTTCTACTCCTTCAGTGCTCCATGACCGATACTTAGAATGCAGCAAGCAGTAATATTTGTAGCAATTGGTTTGCTGCAATTATTTAGAAAGCAGAACCCCTTTTTTATCATTCTGAATTCAAAAAACTTCATCCTCCTCCAAGAGGGCTTTTTTCCCTCTCTCCTCAATTTAGAGCTGAAAATAAGCGAGCCTTTCAACTACACAGCTCTCTATTATACATGCCGCAGTTCTGCTGGATGAAGTACCAAAACAAGTTTACTGGTTAAGCACTTTCGTCTGTATAATTACAAAGACAAAAGTGCTTAACCAGTAAACTTGTTTTACCAGTAGTTGTATAAATTATATGGATGAAAGCACTTAAGTGGTGCAATGGCTGCACAATTTAGAACAATGAGCTTAATCAAACACAAATGCGGAGCGTTCCACAAAATCCGGAGCACTTGGCTGTCCAGGACAGGAGCTTAGGGGCTGTGATGTAATATTTTAAAGCCAAACACTGCATTGTGGGATACTTGGAGGTAGACTGAAAAAATCAAGATGCCGGACCTCATATGGGCAGACTCTGGAATACATTTAAAAATATAAAAAAAATATAGAATGTCCAAAAGTAGTGTTAAAATGTAGGAAGCATCAAGACTTGATGAAATAAACATGATTTTTCAGTGTGTGGGTACAGTTCTCCTTTAAGACATTTTATCTCAGCTTAGTTATCCTGATATAATACAAATAAAATTACATCATACTTGATAAATGGTTAAAGACAAAGGTTGGTACTAGTAAATATCTTGTAATTCTAGGAAGGTACACCATCCTACAAGTGCTTGCTTTATTACAAAATGTTTTCATAAATTATAACATTCATTTTACTTAATGGAAAAAATGTCATTGACATCCTACCATTTCTGAACTACATTAAACACCAGGAGGAAACACGCACCCAGTCTAATTAAGGGCATAACTTCTGCTTCAAACATTTAAACCATGAGTATCAGGTTAAGCCAGTATGCCTCTTTCCTTTTTAACCAGCTATGCCCACTTGTTGCTATGTCAGGTGAGCAGTGTATCTTTGATGCCAGTCTATGACTATTAGTTTTTGATTTAGTTTAGGGTATTCTACATTTTGAACTAAGAATCCTTGAGTATAAAGAAATTTGCTGAATGAATACAGTAATTTTAACCTGCGTTAGCTGCATTATACTGAGTAATTTTGCAAAAATACTGCATTGAATATATTTTTAGAAGTATCATGGTATTATGAAGTCTACAGCCTATAGTTTGTTGTATGACCCTGTACTTATGTTTTCAGCAGAAGGCATTCCAACTACTACAGTGTTTAATCAAACAGAAGAAATTCAGCCCTGGAATGAAAACTCAAGTTCTGCCCCAGAAGATGTAAATACACATATCAGTAAGTGGAACATATAAAATAGAGATTAAAAAGGTGGAAATGTGAAAATATGATTGCATCAAAATTTAGTGCAGAGGCTACATGGTAAGTAGTTCTAAAGGGTGGAAAAAGGGGGCCACTGCCCCAGCTCAAGTTGTTAGGGGTGCAATTGGCACTGTGTAAGAGCAGTACTGGTTATCATTTTGTGGTTGCTTTAAATGTTAGTTTTAGTCAGTGTCCGTGTGTTCATTATAGCTATATATTGTTTGACTCAGTTTTCCAAAGAGCAATTATGGAGATCTGCAATGCATGCAATGCAATATGTGTGTGTTGTGCAGAAAATCATACATTACTGAAATGTAGGCATTTGTGGAAAATTATATCTTCTGGAAACAAAGCAACTCTCTATGTATGCAATCAGGTAACCATAAATATCTTTGTTTATGAACCCAGACAACTAAATTTAGCTGACTAGTATACACACACAAAAATAAAGATAATCTCTGAAAATTGATTGCCAGCCCTCTATCTTGTTCATCTGCTAAGTACTCTGCAATGTTTCTCAAAGTATTTTGTATGTTTGTTCTGTGTTTCTACCCAGTTACTCATACATATTCAACCCATGCCCAGAACTTATCACGTTTTTTTCTGTATTATGTTAATAACCAGGTTGAATGCAATACCTTGCTTTTCACCAGTAATCCAGAAACACTAATAAGTCACTTGCTAAAACTGTACAGTGTAGATGCTGGCAGCACAGTCTCAAACCTTTATTTGAGATGTCGTCCAGGCATCTTTAGCCCATTTAAATACCTTTGTTTATGCTGACACTCCCCCCAGCTTACTGAGAGTATAGTAAGAAATCTGAATCTTCTTTTCTAGAGGATAAGTCAGAGCGCTTTTAAATATCACCTCCAGTTTTATAAAACATGTTTAAGCTGTCATATGGCTTATAAAGAATGATTCTTCAGAGTTAGCTTGTGCTGTGGTCACTTGTGCCTCTCAACCGTATCGCCTTTTCCACTCATTTTCGAAGGGCATGGCAATAATAAAGGGTCATTATTAATTACATGAAAGATGTATTCATCGAATACGTCTTCCATGAACAACAGCTCCCAAAAATCACTTCAGTGAACCACAGAATTTTTCCCAAGGTTCACAAACACTTTGCCATCACCTGAACTTTGCCCTTTTCCCCACTGTAGTGTGATCTCAGAGTTGGTATATATTGCTGGGGAGGGCAAAGCCCCCCCCCACTTGGTTGGATTTGATTTAGCTTGTTGTGTGTTCCAGATGGCTGGTGGGCAAGTGTTTGCAAACTGTGGGAAAAATTCCACAGTTCGCTGAAGTGATTTTTGGCGGTTGTTGTTCAAAGAAGATGTATTCTATGAATAAGTTTCTTGTGGAATTAATATAGACCCATACTAAGTCCTGAAATTTTCCTTTTGTACATTATCTGCTAGATTATGGCACATCCTGGCTTGGTTACCTCACATTCTGCTAGCTTCTTCATGATATACTATTGTCTCAGGCTGCTACTTTCTTTGCTGTGCCATTTCTTGGCACTGCTGCAACATATACAGTACATAGATACTTTTTCAAGGGACATGGCTTAATTCATCAGCAACCAGTATCTCAACGGCTATCCTTCCAGATGGAACATGAATAAAAGTCAAGTATTACCTTTTTAAATCTTTCTATATAAGTGACAATATTTTGCCATCCATAAAATGCCAACAATTTATTAACATTAAGAGCTTTCATTCCTCATTAATCATGGAACTTCTTCAGAATAAGAACAAGCAAACATTAAGAACCATTTAGAGCCACTTTAAGTTCCATGGTTAATGAGGAATAAAAGCACTTAATGTTAATAAATTGTGGCATTTTATGAATGGCACCACTTTGTTGTTTTTATAGTATTTTTTTAGCATTCTTTAGGTTTTGGTTTCTGTATAAGTGAGCAAGATCTTATACCCCATCAATATGGGTTTAAATCTTCTATACTCCCTTTTATGAAATAAGAAACTGTGAGGTTGCCAAACCTTAGAAAAGAACAAAGTTTTGCTCTAGTTCCATTTGATAGAAAAGCCTTGTTTAAATCAATTCAAAGCATTAGTCATTCACAACCTGATTGATTCCTCTTTCAAGTATTTCTAATCCTTTCTCTGTTTCACTGTTGTCCTTTAATATCATGGGCCCTGGAGTATAGTAGTCAAGGACTGCTTCAGCCAAGCCTATGCTCCATTCTGACTTTAGTCAAATTTTCACTGCTCATGCCATGGAGACAGTGGAATGGAACCAGACAGCATGTCAAATTAGTTATTTAATAAACTGTTATGTACGCATGTGTGTCTGTCATCCTGCCTGTACCCGTTGTGTTGTATGCCAATATGCTATCTGAAGTTCTTGAAGTCACACCAAAGATTATTAGTAATAACTGCAAAATAAATGCATATGATAAAGAACATATATCTTTGGGTAGCCAACAAGTGCAAAAGTATTGACTTAATGATGTGTTTATACCTGAGCAGTAACATTTTTTTTTATTTTAGCTACTTTATTGCTACTGAAAATTAACCACACATATTCATTTTAATTGATTCACAAACAGATATTTTATGAAACAAAATATATCTTTGTTGAAAGAAGAGATAGTTTTTCTTCCTTTTTCTTTTCTGAGTTATTCATTCACTTACTTTAGTTGTGGCTGATGCACAAAAGCTAAATACTACATATGGAGAGGTTTGCTGAATAACATATATTTTTGTGAATGCGTGTTACTTTTCTTTTATAGTATACCACGGTGAGGAACACAACAAGATATTTAAGAAGGAGAGTGGCACGTTGCTGCTTATCCTTGTGACATTCACCATGTGTGTCCTGCTCATCATTGTCCACTTATTTCTACTCAAATTAAGAAAGGCGCACCTGCTCTGGAAAAAAGGTAAGTTAACATCTGTCCTCACCCTGCTAATAAAACTGCATTTGAATGCTTCATTATGTACAGTTATGATAATAATGAATGGAAATGCATGATTCAGAGTGCCATTAACAGGTTAAAGACAACAACTGTTTCAGAGGCAGGAGACAACAGAGTACATAGAGAAAACCCACACAGAGACAGCAGCAACATCAAAATTCCACAGAGACATTGACTGGAAATCAGAACTGCACCCCAGACACTAAAGCATAAAGGCAGAAGCTTTAACTAATGAGCATCCCATGATGCCTTTCCCCAAAGTCTTATACTATAAAGCACAGTAACTGTCTGTCAGTCAGTATAGCTGTAAGTATGCTGTCCACAATCACATAACTTCCTGCTTAAATACTTTTGCCTGCAATCCCGCATCATCATCAATTTGTTACTCATGGTTGACACTTTTGTCCCTCCACTTCTGTTAGCATCTGAAGATGCTGAAATGGAGAAATTAGACCTAGGGTCATGGCCTCCATTATACAATGGTTCAGACAAGTTTTACATTCTCCTCACCCCCTCCACCTGTTTATCAGCAAGTAAGGTCAAATCCCTGTTATGCTGCACCCCAGGGAAGGTGCATACCTGAGAACCGATGCAGTACCCTTCTACAGCACAGTGTATTAATTGGCTGGACTCATGTTACAGAGTTCTGCATTTCATGTGCAGAGTGCACCTCTCAATGCCAATCCACATATGATGCTCCTGCGGTAGAATATACACCAGCTCTTTCCCCTGGGATGGGCAAGCTGGCAAAATCTTCCAATTCCTCTTATCCTCAGCTGTCTCCTCCAGCTCCTGGAACAACAGCAGATCACAAGTTAGGTGGGGCATAGTCAAGCCCAATACCTATATGCTGCCAGCCTCAGATTTTCTTTGGGTTACCACTGTGGCCTGCCATGTATGTGTTTTACTTATTCATCTAAATTCCCATCTGTCATGTTTGAAATCTATGATGAGACAGGCGTGAGTACTGGACAATGCAAATATCTCAGAAATACCTTTTGAATGTCATGCAAATAAATGTAACATATATCAGATGTGCATTACTGTCATTCAGGACAGGAGTGTTGGATCTGTACAATAAATGGGGAATTCTTTGCTGCTTCTTTTGAAATTTAATAATAAAATTTTTCTCAAACATATGAGATCAACCCAAAATAATATTTTGGTTAGTATTTCATATACATGGCATACTTTAGGACCTTCAAAATGTAACATGTTGCAGCTATTATAGTCAGCGAGTCAGCTACCTACAACATACTACAGAGCTCATACCTACAAGGCAGCTTTTGTGCGTGCGATACTCTGACATCCTGCTCATTAAACCTTGATTGTTAACATCATGTTCTTAGAATACATCCTGTCAGAGGTTTTATACAGTATTTTATGTATGTTATGATGGGGTGTCAAATGAATGCCTTATGTACATATGGGTGGATGCGTATTACGACTGTTCAGATTTAAAACCTAAAGGAATGCAATAGTTCACTGGCTTGAGAAACCTGCTTAGCATATTATACCTAAATAAAATGAGTAGATGATTATTTACTTCCAGGGCTAATGCTATGTAACTTGTATGATATTTCCTTGGTTATGGGCAAATTAAAATTCATGACATGCAGTACACTGGGCATTTTGTATAATCTCCTGCATGATGATACATAAACTGGAGGTAAGCAGTGCTTATTGCTTGTACATTCTTCTGCTGAAAACACCCATGATACATAACACAGGAGATGCTGTGCTCTTGTAAAGTTCCATTACTGCATCATCACACTTGTACTGTGTTGCAATGTTGCACCTAACTTAAAAGCTCTCCTTAGCATTATGATCTAATGTACTTTATGACAAGACAATTAAGTTTCTATAGTTATGACATATCTATACTATATGCGAACACTGCAGGGGTGCTATGTGTCAACAAATGCATTCACAGATATTTACTAGAAAATTATATTATAAAGCAGCATACATTAATCATCAGTATAAAATGACTACTGGTGTATTTTATTACAGGTATCACTCACAGGAAGTGTCATACTATTTTCAGACAAAACTTATGCAACATTATTCATTTTTTTGTGCACTTTGCTCACATCAGCCCCCACCACGGCCAATTGGCACATCTGTTCACTATCACCAGAGCAAAGATTACATGGGAGGGCCATCATTCAGACAGCCATCTCTGTTGTTTAAAGTTTTCACTTTTGGTATCTCCATCCCTGTTGCATGCACACAGCAAGGCAGAGGGGGCATGCAATGGGATGGCAACAGAGGGCATCTGCTCACTTCAGTAAGGGGTGTTCCCTCCAGGCATATCTGCTCCACCCCCTGAGACATGAGCAGTGAGCTTCCCGGTCCCCACCCAGACGTTAGCTCTACCCAGTGTGCCTCAGAGTGTACTAAACCCCTTCATCCCCACTGTGAAAGGCAAGCAGGCCATGGGCCCTCAGTCCTCTACCTCTCTGCCTGGCTCTTCCAGTGTCAGGGCAGCTAGTCAAACCCTAGTCAGCTGGGCTGCAGTTAGGAATCCATTTCCTGCACTACAAAGTGAGGCTACACAACTTTATTAATTGATTAGTGACTCAGCCACTGGAGGAATTGGGGAAGGTGGAGTAGGAAGGAATGGCATTTTGCTAGTTTACCCACATCATGTGGGAGGGGACGGACTTCTGTCTGTGATTTAGACCCTCCCCTGTGATGAGGTAGTATGCCATGACTGCAAGACAGATGGTCATTAAGAATTCAGCATTATAGTATAGGGCTGGCTTGGCCTAACATTGCATGCAGTGACATGTATGACATCAGCAGCTTTGCCCACTTAGGACGTTCCAAAAAGTTCCCTCTGCTCTGCTCCCTATTTCCTCTCTCATCCCCAACCCCTAGGGTCAGGGTGGTTCCAGCCTTCAGAGATAGTACTGAGGACACTAAGGCTAGGAGTAATGGGAGCAGAAAGAGGTAGATGGTCAGTTGGGAGGTATGCACTGGAGAGCCAATAAAAAAAAAAAAACTTACCCAGTTTTACTATTCTTCTTATGTTTTACAGTAACATTGTGTTTCAGAACACTAGAAAGTTATACATAAGAAATGCTGAATAAATGATTTCAGCTCTGCTTTTGCTCTGTAGTAACAGCTGTAATGCAAAACTTGATGACTTTCTCCTGCATTACCAATGGTTGCAGAAAGATGATTGGAAATATACTGTTTATTTTTCCATTCTAACATAATGGAGTAAAACACATGACTGACAGCCATGACCTGCCTTGTCTTTCGGCTTTTCCCAGTTAGGGGTTGCCACAGCGGAACTCCGGTTCGCTAATGATTGGCAGTGGATTTTTTACAGTTCCGAGCTGCCAGCCCGATGCCCAGCCTTCAATAAAGGTACACCCTTTCATGCACGCACCTATCTGCATGTCTTTAAACGTCACTCGACCGCGGGGAGGACATGCAGACTCCACAGAGAAGGCATTCCAGCCAAGAATCGAACTGGAGAGCCGCTTGCTGTGAGGTGACAACAATGACTAATTCAGCTTATTTGCTAAATCTAACCCCCCTGCCCTCTGCTGGTCCCATAGCACATGGGCAGTGCCTACGATGCTGGGACTTGGCTGCTCACTTACAAACTCCTTTCCAGGATTCATTACAAATCTACTCCTTGAAAGGCTGTAGTGCCCCTCCCACTTTTAGTCATCTGCTGTTGAGCCACCCCTCCCATCTTTTACATGTTTGCCATTTAATAAGGCCTTGCCATTTAAGGTACGATTGTCTTCTGGCTGAAGAGTCTAATTTTCAACAAGCCGAACAGGCTGCAGCATGCCCAAGCTAAGCTTCTTAAAACCGTTCAGGAGACATTACACTTTTAATTAGTAAATATCACAATACAACTGACATGACTTTAACTGAGGGTTACTGTTTCTAGTTTACAGTTCTGTAACTTCACTTGTGTGTAAGTTTATCTGTATATTGCAAAACCATAAACTTTATTTGTATATTGCAAAACCACACACCATTTCCTGTTTCATATATTTTTTGTAGGGGGCTGAGTTCTAGTTTCCACAGAGCAGTTAACTTTAGTGGTCAACAAAGCATTTAAGGCTATACATAACACTTTTTGAGAGCCAAGTCATTATGAACAAAGTGGTTATTGCAAATATTCTCCATTTCAATTTTTTCAGAGGTTTTACCACCATGTGCACTATATTATTCAGCTTCTCCTGCCTCACTAACTTGCTGGCATAGAACATTAGTAGATGATAAGTCATGTATATATTTAGCAGCTAATAAGGCTGAAAAAGAAAGGGCATTACATGTTAAATTGCCGATGATATGATTAAAAAAAATTAATGTAGAATATTGTGTTACAAAACATTATCACGGATATTTGAAAAACCCAAACTAGTAAACTTTTCTAGAAAAAAAGATGCAAGAAATATATATAGTTGTATTTTTAGCAGAATTAGCTTAACAGTTTACTCTTTTTAAGTCACCGAAAAGAGTAAAAACAAAACATATTTTATTTATTTTCTTGTAACAAATGAAACTGAACTAGTGCTTCATTCAACCAACATAACATGCAGTTTTTGAAGAACAATGTAATCAAATGCCAAATGAAAGATGTGTATAAACTCAAACCATTGTCTTTGCCTATTGATATGACCCTTGAAACAGCCGCAAACAGTACCTTATGCAATAAGTAATCCACAAGGGTTGCTGGGGGTGGCTCTGTGCCACTGTGCTAAAAAAAAAAATCCATTGGGTAGCAAGACGTTTTGCTGTACTCACACACAGTGGGATTCATCTCACTTCAAGCTCCAGGTCTTAGGCATTTTATCTGCCTCTTTTCAATTCTGCTCCGATGTAGGTATGCCTTTCCAGCTGCCTGAATCTTCCACAGGTTGCTTCTTGGAAACTCTTCTTCATAACCCTCTCTAGACCTAGACGATAGGACTCTGATTTTCTCAATGGGCATTAGTCATAATAAACATCTGGATGCAGCTGGTCCCTCTTATTTATGGGTACCTGTCTGTTTCTGGTCTGCCTACCTGTGCTTTACTCTGTCTCTCTCGCTCTGTCTGGAAAGTCGGAATTTCCCTTTCATGACATACCCTTCTGGCATACATAGCCCTATAACAAGCAGTATGTTTTCCAGACTCAGCAATCAATATGCTTTTATATATAATTTTCAAGAGCAATAGTCTCCCGTGGAAAGGGCTGATTTGCTGGCTAGTAAATGCAAAAGTTCTTCTCTTAATGTTTATTCATTCTTATTCCAAGTATTATAATTACAGTATATGAAAAGTAATCAGTTGTCCATGCACTGAAAATCCTTTGCACTCACTCTGTCTCTACCGTGTACTACTTGAAAGAAAAAAGTTAAAACTACATTCAAAATAATAAATTGATAGTCAACAAACTTATACAATCATGCCAGAAAGGACTGATTTGCTATCTTCACAATGCAGCAGCTAATTTTGTAATAGCAGGAAGCTAGAGTTCAAGCAGTCATGATTCATAAAGGGCACCTCTTGATGCAATATGTTTACAGAAAATGGATTCAGGGAATTTAGTTGGACTGTCGGTGTCTGTATGTCTGTCTGTCGGCTGATTTCACCTCTGGTATTAAACTTGCGTCTTACACTTCTCCGTGTAATTGGAAGTTTGAAAATGGCAACATTTGCCTGCCTATGAACTCTGCTTTCTAGTTTACTTTTACTTTCTGTTTGATTACCATTCTAAATATACTTTCATATTAAAAGCAAACTACATGCTGTATCATTGGTTGCATTTTATAACCTAATTTTTATTACAGGTGTTAAGATATCTGTTTTGGGGATTTTGAGGTATTGATTATTTTGATTAACTTTGCAGATTTACATTTTATTAATACTTTTTATGTTAACATTTGTATATCATTATGTAAATTATAATTGTAATAATCTTTGTTTCAGCTGCATGTATAATGTATACGTCAGCCTTTTTTAACTTTTATTTGTTTTGCTTGTTTGACTTTTGGTCTGTTTTGTAAAGTGCTTTGTGAAAAACAATATAATAAACGTTGAGATCTGTGTGCGTGTGTGTGCCAGTGTGTGTATTGGCGGAGTGTGTATATACTGGTAGAAACCAGGAGCCTACCTTATTCCTCATAAACCAATTTGGCATGGATTGCAAAAAAAAAAAAAAAATCACACTAATCACAATCCAGTCATAACTGCTTTTTTGATAAAATGGAAACTTAAGACAAGAGCAGTAGATCAAGCTCTTTGTGTTATACAACTCTGCCTCAAGAAAATTTAATTAGCTTTCTACGTTAAGCTCCCTTAATAGACTCAGGCATTCAGAAACGCTAATAAAAACAAGACAATAATGACATCATTATAGATGTCTCTGTATTTTAAACACAGGTTTTAAAGGGCTATATATAATGTTACGAAATGGCATAGCCTATTTCATTCAGTACAGATAATGTACTAAAAAGCCTATAAGTGTACAATCATGAAGTACGACCCAGCCAATGTAAAACTGATATATCGATATAAATAATTAGAAATAAACTAAATCTCACCATTCAAACCATCATTAAATAGAAGAGACAAAGCAGTAAATGTGTGTTCATTCAACCCTTATAAGAGATCTATTTTTCAACACAACTCAGAGTTGAATAAACTTAGACCTAAAAAAAAATAAATGCTAGACTGTTTTCAGTATTCTAGACATAGACAAATGCTAAAACATTATTTGTAGTTTTCTATCTAATTACAGTTATATGTTCTGAAATTCTAAGTTTAAATTTGTCTTCCATATTGCCTATAGTGGAGGTTTGAAAGGAAATGTTTGAAAAATATGATGCACATGTATGCATTGCTTTTTATAACCTAAACATACTTGGCACCATAGAAAGTTAACTAAAGCCAGAAATAAGTGATGAGGAAATTACCCCCACCCCCACTACAGTATACTCAGAAAGAGCAGAAAAGATAAAAGACCAGGCAGACTTGCTATAATATACAGCCATACTCTAGACATAACCCTATAAATTTAAACATCCCCAATCTTAGCAATGCAGAACTTCTCATCTCAGTCCTAAAAATCAACAATCATAAAAGCATATGCATTTCAGCATTATACATACCACCAAGTGAAAATTGTACTACAGTTGAAGATATCCAATACTGGATATCCCATAATGGTTCAATTGTTAACAATCAAAGTTATTTAAAGTCAATTGAAAACACTGATAAAAAAGTTTGAATATACACAATAATGAAAATGAAAAATATTGAATTAAATAATATCGAAAAAGGAAAACTATTTCTTCTCCCATTATTAACAATAGTCTCAAATTTGTCTGAATAATGGCAGTTTTACAGGAGGTTTTTATGAAGGTAAGGTGTAGGGTTAGAGGTGAGGGAAAGGGCAGCATTAGGGTTAGCACTCATTACTAAGGTGGCACTGCCCTTATCTTAATGATTCCCCTTCCCCCAACCTTACACCTTAATGTAATAATAGCTGTCTTATAACACTAACACTACACAAAACACTCTCAAACACACACTAACAATTCTACATCTGCCTCCTTACCTAACTGTGACCCTAACCCTAAAATACACACACTGACACATAGACATACAAACCCATCCCCTACCTAACCCTTGACACACACACACACACACACACACACACACACACACACACACACACACACACACACACACACACACACACACACACACACACACACCTTTCAGTTCTTGAGTGCGTGACATATCTGTACCAGGCACACCTCCTTATGCTAAATTACACTTAAAAATAGGCACCTATTATTCCACTCTCACACTCTCTCTGTACTTATATATATATATTATTGCAAACTTTTATTTTTGGTAATTTAGGCATGATAATATGTAATATACTTTATTTTAAAGTAAAATAGTTAATCTGCCCATTTTAGCAAAGTGATTGCTCTGCAAGGTTTATAACTTTATAGTTATTTGGAGTTTTAGTATGAAGTTTTCATGGTAGTCATTGTAACAATCCTTCTGTCAAATTGCTGCATGCTTTTGTGCAATTCCATTCATTTTCATAAGCTGCATTTTGGATCTGAGCTGGATTTGAAAAGAGTTATGGGTGTTAGTATGTTTGCTTTTCAGTCTGAGCTTTGATATTCTAGCAATGCATTTGAGTTGCATTTATTATACATTTTCTCATTTGTTAATGCACATATTTTATTTCAGAAAAAGAGTCATCTGAAACAACATTAGAGAGCAACCGATCCCGGTCAAATAATGAAGAAAACAACTGCGGCTTAGAAAGATACAGGCAAGGTAAATTTGACAAATTCCATATACCAAAATGATTCTTCTTCAGCTGTTTGTATTCTGCGTGTTACATTTTTCTGAGATTTATTTTTGTTTTCATGTTAGTCTGTATGTTGAATATTTCTGAAAGCAATGTAAGTTAAGTGGCCAGGATGTGCATTTTAAATAATTACTCTCTCGCTGTGTACGATTTTCTATGCATTCCGCATGGCTTTACTTTCCTTATCCAATGCTAATGCTTAGCTTTATGTTACATTTCAAATCTGCTTGAACCTGTGTAAGTGATGTGATCCCTGTAAATTAATTTTGCTGTCTCTGAAGCCTGTTTATCTTCTTCATAATTTCAAGACTGAAAAATAGTGAGGCTTGATTGTCCACTTTAATGGAAATCACCTATATATTTTTTCAAAGGAAAATGCACTTATTTAATTTATATGCATATGTGTTAATTTTTCTTACCCCTTTCTCAAACCTTAAATAATCTGTACAGGATCTTGTTCCATCTGCAACAAGGCCCATGGCAAATGTAGAAGGGAATCTGGTATAGTAGACCAGCACAGTAGTAAATAAAAAGCAAAACTTACAATATATAGAAATTAAAATAAGCTATGTTAAACTCTGGCAGGGATTTAAGTGAATATGCTTAACTGTATTGAAACTGTATGTGTTTAGATTAGATTCTGGAGTGTAAATAGACAAGTATCAATAAATATACATATCTATATGCCAGAGGTACTTGCATCATGTTTTTTCATAAGAACAAAAACCTTAGATAGTGTTTTAAGGGCATTGAGGTGTGTGAGCTATGTTCAGCGCTAGGCTGTGACACAATCTTTGCAAGCGATAATTTCTTGAAGATGCTATTAAGGATGATCCTTTAAAAAGTGTGCTCAGATTTAGTATACAGATTACTGTGTAGGTGGTCCTATACTTGTGTATTAGTAGTATAAAAGCTTCTGTCTTCAAGGTCCAATACCCCACTCGGGCATCATAGACAAGCTATCCAGCTTAAATATAAACCCCTATGTCACAAGATGGGTCGCAAACTGGCTCAAAGACAGAACCCACAGAGTGAGAGTTGCTGGAGCCATGTCAGACTCGAAACCAGTCACAAGTGGCATCCCACAGGGTTCTGTCCTGGGACCACTCTTGTTCGGTATATACTTTTCCGAGGTACAGGCAAACGTGGGAGGACTATGGCTCGATATAAAAAGGTTGTTTGCATGTAAGCAATTGCACGGCTCAAAAGGACATGATACAAAAAACAAAAGGAAGAGCCAGCAAAACCAAAACCCAATATAAAGCAATTTATTGTAAATACATAGGACAGAAAAGAGGTACACAAACCGGTTTCGGCTGGTATTATCTACACAGCCTTCTTCAGTGTGAAATGAGTTAACTCCAAGCATTCCTTTATATGAACTGCAAACAATTCTGATTGGTTATCTAAAACTTGTCATTTAGACCGGGTGGGAAAAGACCACCCAACTTGACAATCCATTTTTTCTCCTTTGAATTTAATAATGCATGCCAACCTGTTTTATTGGATTTTTTGCCCCTGATAATGTCAATAATGGTAAACATAAAAACAGCTGAAGGGTGTGATACCTGATGTTTATATAAAGCATTGTTGATTCTGCCTTTTTTAATATTGCTGATATGTTCTGAGATTCTTAGTCTGAGAGGCCTAGATGTTTGGCCTATATAGAAAGCTAATTTAACGAATTTCTACTGGATATAGCTTCATATGTCCTAACAAATAGTATCTTCTTCTACCAAGATGTCTGCTACTGGCAAACCAAGGGCACCGCCATGGGCTCCTCATTTGCGCCTATCTATGCCGATCTTTTTATGGCCTATTTGGAGAAGGATCTTATATACAATAGTAACAATAATATACACATTGAACATCTTGACATTTGGCGACATTATCTTGATGATTGCTGGGCAGTATGGAAGGGTGATCTGGAGGGTCTTTTTGAATTTGTTAAATACCTCAATAACAACCGATGGGGTATACATTTCACCTTACACTATGATTTTAATAACATTACGTTTTTAGATGTAGCTATCCACAGATTACCTGACCACACCTTAGGCACTCAAGTATTCAGGAAACATTCTGAATATAACACCATATTACATGCCAACAGTTTTCATCCCTCACATATATGCAAAAACATTCCTAAATCACAGTTCATCAGACTTAAACGCATTTGCTCTGATAACACATCGTATAGTGAACAAAGCAAAGACCTTGTAAACAGATTTAAGAATAGGGATTACAAAATGGGCCATGTCTTCAATGCCATACATCAAGTCGGTCACATGGATAGGGAAGACTTACTAACCTACAGGACAAACCTTAGTTCTCCCAATCAACCCCTTAGATTCACTACCACATATGGTAAGAACTCAGATAATCTGATTCAGAGCATACAAAGACATTGGAATTTATTACTATATGATACCGACTTATCCCCCATTATTTCCAACAGATGTTCTTTTTCATTTAGGAAAGGCAGAAATCTGGGAAGTACATTTAGTCATTACAAACATGGACATATTATGGACAAGCCTGAACCCATTCAAACTACTCTCACAGGCTCTACACTTACGGGTTGTCATCCCTGTGGACATTGCTCAAATTGCAATAAAATATCAAAAACCAAAGAATTCACCAGTAGAAACTCTTCCAATGTATATGAGATTAAATTCTTTGCCAATTGCAGCTCAGATTGGCTAATTTATTTAGCTACATGCTCATGCCGAGCTTTCTATATAGGCCAAACATCTAGGCCTCTCAGACTAAGAATCTCAGAACATATCAGCAATATTAAAAAAGGCAGAATCAACAATGCTTTATATAAACATCAGGTATCACACCCTTCAGCTGTTTTTATGTTTACCATTATTGACATCATCAGGGGCAAAAAATCCAATAAAACAGGTTGGCATGCATTATTAAATTCAAAGGAGAAAAAATGGATTGTCAAGTTGGGTGGTCTTTTCCCACCCGGTCTAAATGACAAGTTTTAGATAACCAATCAGAATTGTTTGCAGTTCATATAAAGGAATGCTTGGAGTTAACTCATTTCACACTGAAGAAGGCTGTGTAGATAATACCAACCGAAACCGGTTTGTGTACCTGTTTGCTGTCCTATGTATTTACAATAAATTGCTTTATATTGGGTTTTGGTTTTGCTGGCTCTTCCTTTTGTTTTTTGTATCATGTCCTTTTGAGCCGTGCAATTGCTTACATGCAAACAACCTTTTTATATCGAGCCATAGTCCTCCCACGTTTGCCTGTACCTCGGAAAAGTATATACCGAACAAGAGTGGTCCCAGGACAGAACCCTGTGGGATGCCACTTGTGACTGGTTTCGAGTCTGACATGGCTCCAGCAACTCTCACTCTGTGGGTTCTGTCTTTGAGCCAGTTTGCGACCCATCTTGTGACATAGGGGTTTATATTTAAGCTGGATAGCTTATCTATGATGCCCGAGTGGGGTATTGTGTCAAATGCCTTTGCAAGGTCCAGATAGGCTGTGTGGACTACCTTCCCTTCATCTATGGCTTTGGTGACTGTTTCGAAGAAGTCAACCAGGTTCAAAAGGCAGGATCTGCCCTTGACAAAGCCGAACTGGGTAGGATCTAGTATCTGTAGATCTCCAATGTCTTTGTTTATGAGCTCCATGATGATCCTCTCCATAGCCTTGCAGACTAAGCTAGTCAGGCTTATGGGGCGATAGTTTCCAGGGTCCGTAGAGGCTCCACCTTTGTTGAGTGGGACCACTGTTGCTGTACGCCATTCTGTGGGCACATATCCTGTAGTGAGGCTGAGATTGTATAGCTGTTTTATTTGAGGGATTAGTTCCTCTTGGAGTTCATGTAGGATGCAACCTGGGACGCCATCTGGTCCCATGGAAGCAGTGTTTTTTGCTTTGGAGGGCAGCCTTCACCTGAGCATCAGAGATGTTTGGGAGGCAGCCCTCTGCTGGGATAGATACTTGCTCTTTTGGGGGGGAGAAATTTGCACTGAACCTGTCTGCCAGGATATTGGCGATGTCTGTGGGTTCAGTGTATTTTTTGTTATTTAGAATCAACTCAGAACAAGTCTGGGAGGTGCATCCCAGGTTTATAACATAACTGAAAAAAGCCTTATGATTGTCTTTGATGTCCTGTGCAATTTTTCTCTCGAAGCTGGCCTTGGAGGATTTTATGAGGGATCATAATTTTTTGCTAGTACTGATCAGAGATGCCTTCCCTATTAGGGATTTTGCTCTATCATGTAGTAGCTTCCTCCTTCTGTTGTACAGATTATTTATGGCAGGGGTCCACCAGACTGGACGCCTGCCTTTGGATGATTGGGTCTTGGTTTTGTTTGGGATAGCATGATCCATGCATTCCTGGAGATGTCTGTAGAATGCGTTTATATAGGATTCTGCAGTTTGGGCCGTAGTTTCCACTGGCCCTGGGGCCTTGAAGGATTCCACTTCAGTTTTGAGAAGTGAGAAGTTCGCTTTTGAGAAGTTTTTCACTGTGGTTTTCTGGGCTGGGGTTGGGATGTGGACATCCAGTGAAATTAATTTATGGTCTGATCTTACCAATGAGGGATATACTTCTGGTGTGGAGCATAGAGTCCCCATGTTGGTAATGATCAGGTCTAGTATGTTGTCCCCCTCTTGTGGGAGTGCTGACTAGTTGTTCCATAGCATTTGAGTTTATAATTTCCAGGAACCTTTGGGCTAAGGTACTGGGGCTTGAGTAGTGCTCCCAGTCAATGTTTGGGTAGTTGAAGTCACCCAATATAATGGTGTTCGGAGAGATCTTCATGTTCTCCAATGTTTTCAGGAAAGCCGAGTGGGATTCCTGACTTTGAGAAGGTGGTCTGTAGGATGCTGTAAACTGAGAAGCAGTCTTGCCCACTGTTAGTTGCACATGGATGGTCTCCAATACTTCGTGCAATGCCACTAACCTGGAGGTGTGGATATCCTTGATAAATATGGAAACTCCCCCTCCTTTTGTGGTTCGGTCCGGGTTTTGGGGCCAAAACGCATGATATGAGGTATAGCCTGGTAGTGCTGGGGTGCTCTCTGGAGCCTTGAACCAGGTTTCTGCCACTGCAGAGATATCGATGTCCTCCATACTGAGGAGAGCTTCGAGTGCGTGCATCTTGAGGTTAAGACTTCTGGCGTTTAGCAGCATTACCATTAGTTTCCTTGTGCTGTCTATGGGGGTGGGTTTGAGTTTTGAGCCTTGCCTAAAAAAGGCACTATGGGGGTGGCAAGAGCCTTTGCCAATATCTGAAAGCCCAGTGGTGACAGGTGCAAGCCATCCCTAGCGAAGCAACGTGGCTTGTCGAGCATGTCATCCCAGGCTGACAGACACTGGATCCCCTTTGAATGACACCAACATTTTAGCCAATTGTTAAAATCTATCATTTTGTCTTTGTACTGTGGCATCATTCTAGGTGAGGGTAAGATGCTGCTCAAGGTCAGGGTCATACCAGCCTGGGCTACATGAGCATGTCATCCCAGGCTGACAGACACTGGATCCCGTTTGAATGACACCAAAATTTTAGCCAATTGTTAAAATCGATCATTTTGTCTTTGTACTGTGGCATCATTCTAGGTGAGGGTAAGATGCTGCTCAAGGTCAGGATCATACCAGCCTGGGCTACATGATCAGAGAGCTCCACTATGTCTCTTTTCATGTATTCCAGGGAGGTACATCTCAGGTCATTCACACCAGCATGTACAATGACTGAGTCATATTTGTATTTGCTTTCCGAATAATTTCTCTGGTCATAGGATTTAAGAATATGATTCTCCAACATGCATAAAACTGCAAGAGTATTTATTATGTGTTACATTTAGCATGCCCCCTAATGATCATGCACTGTTCTACCCACATTGTCCAAGTTGCTGCCATCTGGGAATTACATTGTCTAGTTCATGCCAATTTGTACAGGGTAAGAGTCCAGTGCATCCCACTTCTAGCTTTACTCAACTGCCTTTAAAGCTGTAAGTGTCAAACAATAGAAATTTTGCCACAGTTCGTACAAAAGAAAACCTCAGTATTGGAACTTGCAGTGCATGAGAGAGAAGAACACCAAAGAAATTTCAGAAAGCTTTACAGTGCTACTTTTGTTGTCATACTGGATGGGTTATTTATGAACATAGTTACAAGAAGTGGTTCCATTATGAATTTTCAGGGACACTAGAGAGGATGTCAACCTTGATGGAAGGGTGGCTTTATACACCCATCAAGGAATTTCTTCTGATGATACAGTTTTGCAGATAATTTATTCCTCCATGTAGAAATCTAATGCCAGATAGTTTGGAGAGAAGTTAGTGAGCTGTATAGCTGAGTATTTCATAAAATCTACAAGCATAGACACTGACAGTTATAGTAATTCACTGCCATGAAAATGATTTAAGAGCCAGGTAAGCATGGTAAGTCTGCTCTATAGCCAAAGACCATGTTAAATATGTGAATGAATCCTCTGAGAATTGAGAAATTCCCTTAGCTGACTTATATCTATTCTTTGCACTGTGAAATAGCAGAGAGATTTCTAAGTAAGTGCAGCAGAGCGCACGGTCCCTTAGTTTAGGAATGTTTCCTGCCATTACTATCTTCCAGGTATCCAGTGAGGTGGGTAATTCAGCAGAAAAGACATTGGTGACATTTTAGATTGCGGGTGCGTGATGTCAGGCCTGGTGAGTAAGTTCATGGGAGTTTTTCGAGTACCTGCTACTCTAACACTCTAACAGGGATTTTTTAAAGTTAGAAGAGTGGTATGAAGTAGTGGTCAGGGCTTTCAGATCATTTCAGGCAAGATCCATAAATTTCATGAGTCCCCGAGCCATTTTTTGGCTTTGCTTTTTGGTAGATTCCCATTGAATACCACTGCCCTCCCATTGCATTCCACTGAGATGACCATATGCTGCTATCTTCTCGCTGCTCTTCCCCAGTAGTACCTCTGGGTTCACAACAGCTTCAACTGTGGGCAGGTTAGGAACCGAATGGAAAAACATGGAGTGCAGCCTACAGCAATGATACATATGCTGTCTTGTATATGGGGGATTTTTTGATGCCGTAATTGGGAGGTGCTGCTGATGTCAAGAGCATCACTACTGTCAATCAGTTTCCAGCTCTACCCTATAATGTCAATTTTTTTACAGCAATCTATCTTGATTGTAGTATGCCCCCATCACCCAGATTGTGCCAAATCACTGACAGAAGTTCTATACCTTCCTCCTTGAGTGAGCAAGCCAGCAAAGAGTGTTATTTTTGAAGGGTCAAGAGGATTATATAAGCAGTTTTAAAAGTTTCATGCACACAAGTGTTGGTTGGCAGACTGCTAGTGGGTTTGCTGTAAGTCTGTTTTAATGGTCATCTCAAGGAATCCAGAGAAATCTCTGAAATGTATAAAGATGGAAACTACAACTTCTAATTAGTGACCAAATGCCAGTGATTGGGCAGCAGTCATTTGTGGCAGTATGGTGTACTTGGACTTCCTACATTCATTAAGAGGTAATGGTCATATGCCAGTGACCATCTCTGTTAAACATATCATTGAGCAGCTGTGTGAGTGAACTTAATAATTAGTTTAGTTTACCACGGTAGTACACTGATCACAATAGACCATTTGCAAGCATAGCCCATATGAAGAAATTCACAAATAAATAAATAAAACAGAACTAATTCACAATCATGAAATAATCACAGAAGGCAGATAGTCCTGCAGACAATTGAAATATGAGCAAATATTATAAACCGAGTAGAAAAGCAAATGTGGATTAATTTTAGTAGTAAATATGGGAGATAAGCAGCAGGTGAAAACAGAGGGTCCAAGTATATGGTAGGTAGGTGAGGGGTTAGTACTTTAACACTGGATACAGCACCTTGCAGTCAGATTTTCCATAGCTAGTGTAGGTTAACATCCCCAAAGGTAATAAAGATTTAAAACTTTCTGGGGCCATACTGCTGGTTCCCCTAAGAAAAGTATAGCTGGTGGTGAAGACTTGTATGATATAGAGACAGGCATGAAAAAACTTTGACACCATCTTTAAGTATCCACTAAGAGTAAGATTATCCAGGGAGCTAGAGATATATCTCAGGAGGAGTGCCTGAAGCCCATTCTGATCAGAAGCATAACTCTACCTGTCAGGAGTCTGCGAGCATGGCCTTTTCTAAGGCCTATATATGCCTGTCAAGCTTTAGGGGAATGAAGTGTATGCCTTTAGCTAAGTTTTGGTTTCCTGTATATATACTACAACATATAAGCTATCTAGATGAAGTTATTTCTGACTCTTACTCTTCTAGTCTGAAAGGATAGATAATTGAAGAATCAAAAGGTGTAGGTGTGAAGCTATGAGAAAAACAATTTTTGTGAGTAAGGTGCTTGTTAACATTATATGTTCACCTGCAATTAATGTGTTTTTGAACTTGAATATGTAAGTTATGTTGTATTTTATTTTGCAGTTAGATGTCTCAGAATGTCTTGCTTTTTAAAGGCACACCCATTGATGATGTTAAAAATGTAATAGATAACTAAGGGAGAGTGTGAGTTTCTGAAACACTACCAGCATTTAAAAAGAATAAATGTTTATATATCCTGCAAAACAAGGCAGTATATTACGGGCATACACAGACTCCTGTGATTCAGACTTGGCCGTCCTCTGTTTAAAAAGTTTTTCCAGTAGAGTTTATTAAGATCAAAACTGTCACACAGACACATGCACATGTTTCATTGTATACAGAGTGCATTGGTTCCTATGATGAGTCAGATTTAAGCATTGAATGTTATAATTTACAGAATATGTTGCCAGAAGAACTTTATCAAGAGACATTCAAAACTAATTAACAGACAGCAAAATGAATAACCCCTTAACACAACTGTTCCAAATCTGGGGCCATAAAAATCTGGCTAAAGAGTTTACAAAGTAATTCCTCAAGCATCCTACATAGCAAAGCATGATGGGACACATAGGGCTCCATTTCAAAATTACAGCTGCAGATATAGAATGTCTAAAAATCTTTATCAGCACAGTTTAGAAAAGTAAAAAAAATAAAAATAAAAATATTCTGCAGGTACAGACACGTTTCATGCTACACAAAACTCATCTATAGTTTTATAAAGGGATTGGCTTAAGCACTGAAATGGCATGCTTTATAAAGTATATGTTGTCGTGACACCCTCCAGAGTTTCCAAATGATGATCTGTTCAGTAATGCTTTGAGGTGACATAAGTCAGCTATTTCAGATAATGTCATGCATGTTGTACTAACACTGTTATATGGTTCTATGGCTGATTCCACACAGGGATTAGGGTATGTGCACCCGGGGTTATTTGCAGACTGTCATACAAGACTAATATCTTTGTAACCTCACAGTGGGAAGAAGTCAGTCCTTAAGATAAGAAAAGGGTAAAAAAAGACATGTTAAAAATATTACTGGCCAAACTTTTTTTTACACACATTTATACTGCTAACATGAATCTTTGCATGTTTCAGGTAGTACTCGTAGTTATGGTTTACAGTGCACTACAACTCAGATTCCCGAAGTGGTGCGAGAGGAAACAGAAGCCACCTCAGCTCACCAAGCAACACGCATTACAGAACACGCAAAGCAATATATTATGTATATGGATGAAACAGCTGTGTAACAAGGCATCCGGAAGAACTTGCTGATGGTTTATTGTATGGCAATATTTGTGAAACAGTATTAGATAAAAGATTGCATTTTCACAAATGTACCAGTTAAAAAGCACCTTCAGGTGTAATGCTCTTATATTCAGTTGGAGTTACACATGCAGGATTTGCAGAGCAAAGTGATGCCACAGTCATGTGCATATGAAAACCATGACCCAAACAGCCAAACTTTGAGTTACTTATTCTGACAACTAGAAATGAGTTCCATCTTATATAAGTTTTACTTTCAAAAACACATCAACGGTCTCTGTCTAGTTCATTTTACATAAAACTTAAAGACCTTGGAGAACATTATCATTGGAACACTTTGCAAGCCATTGCAGATCTTGAGCATGTGAAAAACAAATGCTCAAAACTTTGGACGGATATCTTTCACTCTTTTACTGTGAGGCAGCTGGAGAAAACAGCTAAGGTAATGCAGTAACTTGATTAGAAAATGCTTCTTGCCTCACTGCATTCAGCACTTTCATATAGTCTGAAACAGAAATATTGTACACAATCCTTAACATGTGAATGCACTACAACTATGTTTAAGTATACTGGATATGGTATACTTATTGCATTATATCACTATATGCTATGCATATCAGTCATCTTTGAAACTCCATTGCTGAGTTTGTTGCAGCTGTAGCCTGTAGGTACTAATGCTGTTATGCCCCACTCATCTTCAGTATAAACAACATTGATATCAAAGGATGGAAAACAATAATTCTAGTCTTTATCTTACATTCATGTTATTATGACAAGGTACGGAGTTATCCATTGTATTTTGTCTCAACGTCATTAAACTTCCTGTTTGGCACTATATCTTGTTATTCACTGTAATAACCATTACATAAAAAATTACACTGGGGCATTACTGGCACAACAGACGTGTGGCAGGATCAGCAGATTAGTTCCTATACTGCAGTACAGACTGCTTAGAATATCAACTGACTTTCAACTCCCCTGGTTATCAGATGCACTGAATGATGCCAGACATTACTTATCAATACTGGATTCAGTGGAGTATGAACAAGGCATGCTGTGCGGAATGCTTCATTTTATTTAAAACGTGGACTGTTTGTGTACCATTTTGCTATGCATGTTTATTCACTATAGTTGTTCATTTGAAAACATCATATTCAAAAACAATGATGTATGTGGAGACCTGTGTAAGGAACCTCCAAAAGGAAAGTTTACTTTACTTTCAAGAATAATTTCAACAAAAACTAAATGTATAATTTTTTACTTGAATAGTTTCTTATACCAAAGAATGTTTTTCATTGGGAATGTAAATGAAAGGGCATACGGTTTTGTAATTGCTTATTTATTTTAACTTATCCTACAATAGTTTGTAAAGTGTTATTTTCAAAACTGTATATATGTTTAGAACAGTGATTTGTCAATGGTGAATTATTTATTACTACTGTAAATAAAGCAAGTGTTAGCAGCTCTGTGCAACAAGGTTATTTTGTTTGTTTGCATACTATTTTAAACATCAGGGTCAATTGGAGAATATGATTACCACTGATTTAAAAATAAGAAGACGGTGACAGGGCTTTTGAGCCCATCTAGATTTTTATGATGGCCACTAAGTAGCTGCCTGTCACCTGTTAAAACTGTAAAATCCATTCCTTCTTTTGTCTCAGAAATCCTTATACCTCTTTGTTAACTTATAGTGTACCACTGCATCATGCAATGCATTTTTGGGCTGTGTGGTAGCATTTTGCTTAAAGCTCTAGAACCTTCCCTTTTGGAAAACCCACTAATGTCTTCTCTCCCAATACAACCATTTAATATTTTCATCTCCTGCCTACCACTTAAGATTATGCTACTGTTAAATCATACAGCCTTTATCTTCTCCCTTTCTGCTGTATGCATGCGTAGCCATCTAAATGTGTTGTCATATCATAGCCCTTCTATTCTCTTTATCATTTTGTAACTCTGTGTTGCATGCGTCTTACCAGCCCAACTTCCCTTTTTCTTTATGGCCACCATACCTGTATACTGTACTCCAGATGTGACTGCCTGATGTCTTCTGCAGTAAAGTGATAGCATCCGTGAAATCTAGTTCTTGAGCTCTATTTCCCAGAATTCTCTTGATTTTGCCACTACTATTTTAGTTTAGGAGATGATGGCCTCCAGATGCTTTTTGCTCATCTGTTATTCATAGAATTATATGTCCACATGTGCATATTTTCTAATGGGTGTCCACACCAAAGTATGCCACATTGTATTTTTATTTTTCTTGCATCAAATCAATGATGGGACTCTGTTTTCCAAACATATAAGCTACCCTGTAACATTTTAGTGATTTGTGCCTCCCACCTTGACCACCTCACCAGTTTCAGTGTCTTTAATATTACAGGTTAACATTGCTACCATTCATTGCACAGCACATGCCATAAGTATGCTAAACAGGACAAGTGCAAGCATTGAACCCTGTGCCATTTCATTGCCTATTTTCCTTTCTCTTATTTACCCTCTGTTTCTGGTTAGTCAGTTTATTATCAGCTTCACCACTCTGGGCACTAGTTCCATACTGTTTGAATTTCATACCCAGTCTCTTGAGATGCATAGTATCAGATGCTTTACTGAAGTCCACATTCACCATGACTTCAGTGTTCTCCTGTATTCCACAGTAATGATCCAGAATATAAAACTGACTCAAATAGTCTCAAAACCTTTGCTGTGAGAAGTCATGTTGTAGGCCATCTGCACAAGAATTAGCAATTAAGAACTGTGTCCTGCTGCCATCCAGAATACTTTCTGTAATGTACCATGGGATCTAAGTGAGAACGAATGGGCCTAAAATTTCAGGACTCTTTCCAAGATCTATTATTTGTGTAAGAGAATTGCTGTTACAAACCTCCACTCCAGTGGCATAACTCCATTTTGTTGGACAGCATTTACAGTTATGCCAGCAGTTCACAAAACAGGACTTCTACCTCCTTTTGGCATTGTAGGATTAGACTACCTCTGCTTTGTTCCTTACCTCCTAAAAGTTCATTGAATTTCTTTTCTAATTCCACCCCAGTAACTATTTTTTTCTGTCCATCTGTCCTTCTATATACTTGCACCACCTTCATGTGCTAGTACCTTACCTCATCGCCCCTTTTTAAAGTCAGATGTGAACTCATTTATTATTTCTTCCATATCTACTGCCTTAGCTGTTTTACAGCTTCTGGTGACTAAAGAATACTGTTCTGTCTTGGAGAAAAAGTTAAGAATTTATTTATTTATTTATTTTTTGCTGGGTGAGTGGGTTGGTACAAGATTTCAGTCACTACCCAGACCAAATGGAAACAACAAAAGACACGCTTATAAACTATAAAATATGGTGTGTATAGTGCCATATATAAACATATTTGGCACATACAAAACATACTGAATATATATAAGTAGTATTAAAGGTATTTACCAGCATTTACAGTTATTACAAAACCTGTAATACCAGACATTCATGAATAAGTTTTTAGAAGGTAGAGAAAATATAAATCAAGGAAACCCATGTTTGAAGTATAATGATTGAGCTTCAGTCATCCAGTATCTTGAAATTATGAACTATTATCTTTTTTGATGTGTTCTTTTAACCTGTTCTTAAATAGTGTAATGTTATGTAATGCTGAGATTTCATTAGTTTGAGTGTTCCAAGAACAGTGGCAAGTTTGTGAAAGGACTTTTCATAAGCTGTATTTGTAAATTGTGAGCAAGTCAGTCTAAGTGATGACTTAAGAAATATTTTGTACAGAGAGTTTGTTAGCTACAGGGAAAGAGGCAGTACCTCTCTTTGACTAATTTGAGTGTTAAGGTGTTGAACAGGTAAGTGGGCCTTTCTGATACAGGAAGCCAGTTAGCTTTCTGAATAGAATTGCATAGAGGTACAATGGTGTTCATTTGTATGTGCCTGATGTATAAATTGGAAGATCTTATGTTTGGTAGTCTTAACTGCTTTAGTGTTGTAAGTGGAGACTGAGTTGCTAACGGGTAATCTGTACTCAAGCCATGAGACCAATATTTCTGTTACAATGGCTTGTCAAGCCTCTATAGAAAGTAAGCTGGAAATACTGTAATTGATTTTAAGTTGCTTGAGTATTTTAGCAATAACTGTGTCATTGTGGAGGTGAAATGAAAGAGACTTGTCAAATAATATCCCTGGATATTTTTGTTCTGTAGTACAGGGATTTACAGATATATACGGGTCAGTAATCTAAGGGCTAGCAATATTTTCTGGCGTACAAAATACCATAGTTGTTTCTTTGTGTTGAGTTTTTTAACACTGATAATTTTAATGTCTGAAAAATATTAATATATTATCTAGATTCCATAGAAAGTTGCAACTTGAATAGTGTCATCAAAAAGAACAAAATGAAAGGCTTTGAAAATATTCTAAAGAAACTGCATCACAAACTCTCTAGCATCCATACACCATCAAGTGGAAATTTTTTTTTAAGGCTGCAAGAAATAATGTAACATCAACATATGTGCAAGATACGTCAACACTTGTTATGACAGAATTTAAGTACAGGAATATTTAGATTTTGGAAACTTGGAACTTTATATATATTTCACTATCACATTACTAACATGTAATAAGACACCAATTTATAGTCCAAAGTCATTAAAGCCAGTTTCTTGTATTGATAACGGTGCTGGATCCAGGGGGTGGCAGAAGTGTGTACACCCTCCTTTTATGAATCAGTCTACTTCATAAAGACCTAATGTTTCTGCCATGAAAAAAGTACATTTCAGTCTGTTCACTTCTAGGACCACCCTAAGGAAGGTCTGGGTATGCTACCAGGCTTCTGTGGTACAGAGTACAGTTCTGGTCTTTCCAAAGACTTTCACTACTATCTAACACAAGTGTTTAAGGTAAATAAGTGCATGCATTTCATACACAGAACTTTAAGGTGGAGTGGTATTACGTAAAGCTAATGATTTCAAAGAATATTTGTGTTCTTTTACAACTGCAGATATGGACTCCTCACCTACAATTTACACAGATAAATATCAGGTGACTCTGCTAACAAATATGTGGCAACATCACACTAGTCAATGAATTCTCCATCTCTTTTTGAGATTAAGAGGCTCATGCTGTCTGAGACTCTGTGAATATAGCTCTTACTTGATCTATATCTCATCATACACAAGCCATCACCTCTGGCCACTAGACAGTCTCTATTGCTCTAGAGATCAGTTTAGAAGCATGGCAGTAGTGCCATTTGTAGTGCAGCTTTTATTCCATTAAGTGAACTCATCAGTGATTTCTGATTGAAGTGCACGGTAAAACATGATTTTTTGTTTGCAATTCCTTGCATTCCAGTCATCCCCCTTTCTTCAGTAGTGAGCACTATTTTTTTATCAGGCATTACCAACAAAAGGGTTATTCCTTACCATAAGATTTTCTTTATGAAAGTACAGCTCTCATGACATAAGCTGAGAATTCCCACAGGAGTATCAGCTCTCTTTTACTTTTAAACCTGAATAAGCATGTTAGCAGGGTGCATCTTTCTTTCCACATGTCTGCAGTGCATTTTTCTATAACAAATAATGCCAAGTGTTTAACAATATTTGTAATGCCTTACATAAACTCAAATATGCTTTCACCTTAATAAGATTTGTAGGAGATGGGGCCTCCACAATGGTTTTACTTTAGTCCCTACAGGATATGAACTATGGGTAGCTACATGTCCCAAGTATTTTTTCCACTATGATTCAAAAACAGATGTGTTTCTCTAAAGATGTAGTCCCGCAGCCTCCAATCTTCTCAACACTTCCTCTGTTTTCTACAAATGTTCTTGTAGTCTGGCAATGTCATCCATGATATAAGCCAAATAAATGACAATGATATAAGCCAAATAAACAATAACATGTGCCACTCCTTATAACAACCTTTTTCTTGTTTTCTGAAATGCATAAGGTGTATCTGACACTTCCGCACATAAACAGCTTTTTGTAGACAATTCCTTATGAGTATTCACAGCTAAATTTATCTTAAACATAAACAAAACCGTATGTTGATACACTCAGTTAATTTCTGAACGCTTCTGCTCCCCTGCCAGCAATGTGAAAGAGTACAGAGTATATTTTTGAAGAAGCAAATCCTGGGACTTACTGTATAATCTGTATATGGCCAAATATTTTCATCAGATGTTTTTTTGGCACCCTTTGGCCCTGCTGTCTACTGATCAGGCCTTCCTGGCCAATTAGTCCATTCATTTCCTATCAACAAGTGGCCAGGAACAGCTGTCAAGTAGATGGCCATTAGGTGCAGTTCAAGTACTTTTCTGCTTTTTGTGCCCTACTCCCTGCAAACACACTCAGCAAAGTGCTGAGAAGATGACATCTAGTAGGTTTACCACCAAAGTGTTCCCATGGTTGTATAAAGGCCGTTCCTCCAAGTAGCCCTGCCTTTCTCTCTAGAGCATGAGTGATGGTTTCCTTCCTCCCCATCTCCTGGAAGAGGCAAATAAACCCATGTACCTTCACTCCTCCTCCAACTTCTCTCTGCCTGTCTTTCACTGCTGGGGCTTCACCTAGGTCACAGTCAGACCTCCTGTCCCCTGTGCAATGGTGATAGGTTATCAGGTTTTAATATATAGGCACTAAAGGAGCATCCCAGCCTTAATATTATACAGGATTTACGCTTATTTCCTTTCAGCTCTGTTTTCCTTTCTGCCAAAGCACATAGTCCATAAAAGTGACCGTGGTCTGAATAATATAGGTTTCACATTTCCTGGAATATGAATATTAGCTCTATTAACCTTAACATACATTAGTTCTATCTCAAGTTTAATAAAAAAAAAACGTTTCTACTGTTTCAGTTTCAGAATGCACATGCACTGTTTTGCACATGATTAACTTATATTTTCTTTCCAGCTTGCTTAATTTCATATCTTCAGCTGCTATCTAGGGTAAGGTTTCTTCTTATTCCTGAAAAGAAAATCTCACATCAGCATCTCCTTAATATTTAATAAGTTCTCCAGTATAAACTTTCAAAACAATATCAGTTGACTACTAGATTGTTTTGACTGTGATTTCCACTCATTCACTCATTCTACTTCACAAGCTTCTCTCTTACTTTCATTTACACCAGAAGTAATGTTTTCTAATAATTAGATCCTAGATGTTATTTAGAGAAAATGTTTGTTGTGCATTTTATGTACTTCCTCACAGTGTTTACATTGAAGAAATTAATTCTAAACTTCCTTTCATTTCTTTCAGCACTTGCTTTTTTTTTTTAATTTTCTTATTTCTGCAAACGCTTGTGTTTCTAATGTTGTCATATGCCTAGGAATTTTCTTGCTAGAATTTACAATCCACAACCCTGTGCTTTTTCTCAAGGTATCAGCAATATGTATTAGGTTTTCCTTGGTCTTGGGTGCATCCCCTTTGCATTACTGTCTTTGTACATTGTTACTCAACACTTCATTCTGCTTTACTTTTAAATCTTATACATTTTTGTTTTCTCTTTCTACTGCCAAATTAACCTTCTGTGAATACAGTCATAATTTGTTACAGCCATGATGTATCTCAGTATTTACTGTAGTGTTTCCCAATGATTGCATTTCTGGACTAGTTTTCTCATTTCAGACAGTCTCATGCTCAAAATATTCAATAAGCTACCTTGCATGAAACTCCCACTTAAATCATTGTATTCTCTCACTATGTTGAGGACTAAAATGATTTAATACAAGCTTTAATGCAAGCTTGTGAGATGCACCCAATTTCTCCAACTGGGTTTCAGAATGCAGTTGATACCTTCTTTAGAATTTCAGATTTGAATATAATGTCATGAACAGCCTCTTCTGTCTCTAGTCTCAGTCTTTTCAGCAGCAAGAAAGTCTTCCAGATTTCTCAATATTCTTCTAACATCTGATATTTTTCAACATTTTCAAAGTACCACTATTAATTCAAAGTTCTTGTGATTCCTTGAACTCCTTGCAGACACTGAAATTGTATTTAGTAAAAAGTCATGCCTTTCTCAAAATAATTAAGTACATTTAAATAATCAAATAAATAAATTGTACCAAAATCATGAACTAAAACTACATGCCAAAAATTCATTATTGTATCCTTTGATAAGTCATCTATACCAGGGAACTACCATATTAACAAGAGTTGACCCAGTTGTTCGGGATTTGGGAATTTATGTTGACAGTGACCTAACCTTTGACCAATATGTCTCTATTGTTATAAGAAAATCCTTCTATATTGCACAGCTGATAAAGGGATTACGTCTAGATCTAGGGATGCTATTGTTCCCCTTTACTCAGCCTTCATTAGGCCAGTCATTGAATATATTGCCCCCTTTATCATGTATCTCTCCAGATATATGCAACAATTGGAGTGCTCACAGAGATAACTCACTAAAAGGATACAAAGCCTAAACAACATGACCAACATGGATCAACTCAAAGCCCTGTCACTATGTCAGTATCCTACAGACTAAGAGATGACCTGTGTCTGGCATACAAGGTATCCTCCAAACCAATACTGATGGATTTACTGTACATCATCAAGTCAAATGTCATGAGAATACTATGTCTAGGGATCTAAACTTCTTCTGCAACATTAACAGAATGTTTTAGAAAGATAGGCATATCTCACATAGGATACTGCTGCTCTGGAACAGACACCTCATCCACATAAAACAAAGTTCATCCCTGTCCATATTCAACCTCAACTTGGATCTATGCATAGTAAACAGAAAATTTCTCCCAGGACTGCTGTTCCCTGTACTACTAATGGCCAGAGGCAGCTCCTAAATGCTTTATCCCATGAAGAGGTCCCCTCAAATTATCTAGGGTATGATCCTAATTATTCTCATTAGGGGTAATATATAATTATCGACTATGGGATGGGTAAGGCCAATAGCTAACCAAATGGGATAGGTTAATTCAAGTACAAAGAAGGAAACTGACTAGGCTTAAAATTGCCTACAAAGTCAGCTACCTTAGTATTTACCTATGAACTTATGAATATGAATAAAATGAAAAAGAAAACTTTAATACTTGATCAGATTCCACAGAAAACAGCAACATGATCACTTTAAGTAATAACAGCATCAAATTATTTTCCATAGATTGTAAAGGATCTTTATGAAAACAGAAACCAGACCTCTCTGAAACAAATATATCATGTAGAGGGAATTTATCAGTACAACAAAAAATACTGTGACATGAATGCATATAAAACATGCTAGTTATATTCACTCATATTCCTAAGTGCCATTTTTGATTTTTGCTCATTTTGTCCCCACATCTGTTGAACATCAGCTATTTTCTAGATCAATTAATCTGTTTGTTACTAATCAACAGGGTGAGGGTGAACTGTGAAGGACCTTCATTTTGACAGCCATTGGGGTAGTTTGAGGATTTTCTGTGGACTGCCCTATCCTCTGCAAACACTTCATTAAGTGCAGGGGAAGGGCATGCAATGAGCTGACTGCAGAGGACATCCCCTCACTTCTGCAAAGCACAGTTCTCTCCACACAGCTCTGCTCCATCCCAGGAAGTACATGAGATGGTAGTAGCTCAGGAGGATGTAAAAGACGCCATGACTCCTGTTCAAAAGTGTAGGATAAGTTCATATTTATTTACTGTTTGTTTGCCAGGTAAGTGAATTGGTCTACTGGCCCTTTATTTTAAACAAGAAACATCTTTATTGAATTATCACTTATGGCATAGGCAATCATACATTCATATAAATGAAAACAAACCATATTGTCCTAATCTTAGCTGCAAGCATTTTACATCACTTATAATCTGCCCAAGCATTATCAGTCAAACATTTACATAGCTCATTTGAATCCTGCCTACTTTTACACCTCATTCCTCCACTGTATGTATTGTTCCCACAATTCCCATTTTCCTATGTAATTTGCTCCTACCCTTGTCTAAAGATGCCAATTCCAGATGTTTTATCTCTGTTACTCTATTCACTACTTCTAGTACAGTTGGTTTAGACTTTGATTTCCATTTTCTAGTAATTGCTTTTTTGGCAGCCACCATAATTAGATGCAGCAAGGCCTTACTATGTCTAGGCAATTCCAATTTTGTAACATAGTTCAGAAAAATCATTTTCCTAGTTACACAAATTTGCTCACCCAGTATCTCTGATAGAGTAGTCAGCAGGGAATCTTTGAAGTCTACCAACTCATTACAATCCTAACCTTTGCTGTCAACCTGAGGAAACATTGTCTGGAGTCTACTTGCGGTATAAAAATATCTATGTAAACATTTCCAAGCAAAAATCCGAAATCTTCTAAATTATGTAGCATAATTGGGAGACAAACATATATCTCCCATTGTTTCGTTGTAAATATCTTATCTAATCTCTCTTCTCAATCCTTTCTAACCTCCTCTGATTGATTCTTATAGTTACCATGCAATGTATTTTATGTTCTCTGCTAATTATGCCTTTTTTAACAGGAGCTTCTGTTCTATGTTCTACTACAACTCTACCACTGCTGGTCATTCATTTAGGACCCCATATTTCTTTGTCTTTGCCTACACTATAATATCAGTCATTGATAGGTAAGGCAATCTCTAACCTGCAGTCCAGCTAAATTATTGGTATCTTCCCATTCTATTTCCATCCCTCTCTAGTTATTTGCTCCCAGTACCTTGGTTTCTTTGCCAGTTTTCTCCAGTAAATTCCATCCCCTTCTTGCCTATTGTCTGTATCCCTAATTGCAGTTATCCCTATTGGCATAATCTCCTTTCTCCATTCCTGAGTGGGCTTAATTTTTACAATACTTTCCTCTACTTTATGAATATAATATTCTGTATGATTATTGTTATTCTCCTTAAAGGGCTGTATCCAAAATCCCAGTCTCTCATTGTTTCTTGAGCTTCCCCTGTTTCATCCTCAACCCTTTCCATTTTGAATTATAGACTTATGCTTGTGCTATGTATAGGAGCCTTAACTGTGTAGCCCTTTAAATCACATAATCCCAATCCACCTTGTGCTATTGGAAGACTCATCTTATCCCACTTGACTCTTGCTGTCTTCCCCTCCCAGATAAAATCCTTCAGCTCTTTATTAATTTCTATCTACAACTTCTCTTCTGGTTGATAAAAGTATGCCTAACTTGTGTATAAGATTAAAGAGACTAAAAACATTTTTACTGCTCATATAGTACTATCCACATCCACATAACAGAGCTTCCATTTTCTCAGTTTTTGTTTTATCTTTTGTTTAGCCTCTTCCCACATATCCTTAGCTGCCACACCAGAATCATTTTAATCCATACTCCTAAATACTTGATTTTATCATGTCCCCATAAATACTGATATTGCTGAACCAGTCCATGTGTGGGTACATAATTTACTGGTACTGGCTTTGTTTTAACTTCTTTAATTTTGTGTCCCAAAAAGATTTGAAACTGTCTCAAAATACTCCACAACACTGTCATGTCTTTTCTGGTTTTATCAGGTATAAAATAATATAATCTGCAAATACAGCCAGCTTTTCTTGACTACCATACCAACTGTATCTTTGAATTTCTGAGTCCCTTATTTTCTTTGCCAATAGTTCTAAATATAATGCAAATAACAAAGGGGGAAGAATACACCCCTACCTGGTTCCTTTGCTCAAGCAGAAATGATCAGAGAGGAACCCACACAATGCATTTTTTGCCTCCAATCTCTCATATATCCTCCTAATCAACCTTACAACTTTATCAGAGAATGTAAATGCTTCCATTGCCCTGCTGACTCTGCCAAGTGCTTTCTCTGCATCAAGACCCACCAACAACAGTGGTACTTTTTTATATTCTGCTTCCCTCTGGATCATCAATGTTCGGTTAAGGTTGTCAAATGTTTGCCTGCCCTCCACAAAATCACACTGATCCAGATCTATTAATTTTGACATCACTTTTGCCATTCTTTTAGCCATAATAGACATTAACACATTATAATCATGATTTAGTATTGAAATGGGCCTGTATAAAGCTGGATCTGATGGATCTTGACCCTCTTTAGGTATTACAGCTACCATCGCTTTCTTCCAGCATGTTGGTACTTCTTCTCTTAAAATACTATTAAACAAAACTTTCCAGATCTTTATCATTTTTTTCTCTCCTAGCATCCAACCTTCCACAGGAATACCATCTTTTCCTGGGGATTTTCTTATAGATTGGTTATACAGCACCATTTTTATCTCATCTCCTTCTAGCTAACTGATAGTAACTGAGCCTCGTCTATCTCTGATACTGGCATATTTAAGTCTTCCATAAACATTTCCATGTGTACCTATACTTGATTCCTATATTTCTCTTCTTTATACAAACTTTCATAGAATTTTCAAATATTTCTAATACTTCTACAGGATCTCTTGTTATCTTCCTTGTTACAGGTTCCCTAACCTTGGCGACAGCCCCTTCTACTTTCTGTTGCCTAAATCATTATGCTAAAGTTTTTGTGCTCTCGAGTTATTATCAAAAACAGTTGCTTAACAGCAATCTGTCTAAACTCATGCATATTATTGATGCAATCCTTTATTTTCTGTTTAGCATTCTGCAGTTGCACCTCCAATACTATAACATTTGTCAGTCCCTCTAAATAATTCTTGTTAATTCTTGATCATATCTGCCTTTTTGTTTTATTTCCACCCTATTTTTAAACTCCATTTTAATATTATCCCGCTCTCTATATTTTCAGAAGAAATGTCTATCATCTCTAGTAGCTCCTGAAAAATTTCCTCTACCCATTCCTTAAATTCTCCTCTTTTCAACAGATAGGCGGGAAAGTGCCAGTGTCTCATTTTTACATCATTACCCTTTGTTTTTATTTTAGTTATTATTGATGCATGATCTGAAATAGTTATTGGGTATGTATCAAGACCTTCAGTTCAATGCACATATTTCTGTGAAATGTCAATTCTGCCTAACCTAGCCCAGTTTTTGTATCTTGGGGAATAATATGCAAATTCACTCTGAACTCCTAGTACTGAATTCACATCTTGCATGCCAAATATTTTTAGAAATTTCTTCAAAAATCGACCCTCCTTTATTATATTTTTCCCTCAGACACATCTTCACTGTTGCAAGTCAAATTCCAGTCCATAACTATAAGTAATATTCCTTGCTGAAAGCTCTTTATTTTCCCAGAATTGTCCTAAGTTCCATTATAGCAGTTTACGTTAGAATATAAATATATGCCAGTGTAAGCCTCCTCCCTTACCAGTAGCCCCTTAGTACTACAAATCTACCATTGTTGTCCTTTTTATTTTCTTCTGTCACTATTGGAGTTCCTCTTGCAATTAATATAAATAATCCTTTTTTCCTTTGTCCCAGGTATTCTGGTTAATAACCATCCTGAAAACCTTTCTTTATCAAATTCACATATTCAGTTATTTTCAAAGGTGTCTCCTGTAGCATAGCTATTTGCACTCTACATTTTTTAAAATAGTTCAGTACTCTTTTTTTTTTGTATTTATCTGTGAGACCATTGACATTTAAGACATTACAGAAAGCATCATTGTATTAAAAAGTGATCATTCCCAGTTTTTATGTATAACAGCTTTTTGTTACATGTGCAGTTTCAGCTTTTGTGTTGCATGCATACACTGTTTGACAGGTTGATCTTTTATACAGTTGTTTCTTGTCATATTGATTTGAGTATGTGTCCCATTTTACAATACATTTAGTTTAAATGAAAACCCTCGAGAAAAAAAAAACAAACATACCCTAATACCTCTAAAATCTATTAATTTAGTAATAACATACAAAACAATGTACATCTTCAAATATTAAAGTTTTACCCTCCTAATAGGAGAAAATGGTTCAAACTGACAGCCTCGCTCACAGACTTAAGTCAACCTAAAAGAAAAGTTATCTATGCTAAGGCACGTGGTGGAGGCTATGCTTCTACTAGGTGCTGTCTGGTTTTGCCTTATCTTTATAGCTCTCCCAGCTAGGAAAACACTTGAATGCTTTCAGAAAACATTATCTCCTAGCCATTTTTCTTTACCAGATTCTCTCCTGGAGACATGAGGACCAGATAAAGAATTGCTACTAAGCATACATTTATTTGCTAGAAAAAAAACTTATAATATTCAATATTCTTTTTCATTTACTTGCTTTCTCTCGAAACTTGTTACTTGATCAAGGTAAGGGCCTCAATTCAGTCATTCCCCTTGGTCTACTTACCCTTTTCATTCACGACCCACGTACAAAGTAGTATAAAATATAGTATATTAAGAATATGTGCATGCAACTTAGTACATAAACAAACAAAGTAAATTTTCTGGCGTCCTAGACAATTTTCCCTTAGTAATATAAATACTGCCACAGGTCTTCCCTGAAAAGAGGCCACTCTCCAACTGGGACTAACCCAGTGAATAAATGGCAGATAAATAAAGTTGATTTGTTGCTTCTTTTCAGTTGGAGATAATACACTTTGCAGTCTCAGTCTTAGAAAATGGACTCCACAGACATACTGTAAGGCCCCTATAGTAAGTTTCTGATTTAGGAATGGAAACAAAAAAGGAAAAACTGATTTGCCTCTATCTGGTGGCATCACCATTAACATTCTTTCATTAGGAAGATCATCATTAGGGGACATAATCTAGGAGCTGAGCAAACTGATTTCATTATCTCTTGAGGTACCTGCAGCCTTTCTCCATGAGCATTTTGGCATTTGGAGTTATTCAGATATATGTGAAGATGGAATCCAATGGCTCTGAGAAATGTCTTGATATTAAATGAGTCTGATGAGCCATGTCCAAGAAAAACATCCATCATCAGTTGAACCTTGTCCAGAGGAAGATAAATTGTAGTGGTTAAAGAATACTTTGTAACTTCTAGAAATTGTGAAGTGGTGTGTAATTTCTGGGTGCCAGTGACAATAGGTTTTGGAAACAATGAAAATGCTATTGTTTTGCAGAATTGAGACTCTAGAAGGACACAGTTGGTCTAAGACATTTATCTAGACAGGAAAGCTGAAGATTCCCTTTTAATCTAATATACATAAAACTAGTGACAGGCACTTTATAATGACCCTGAGCATAGAAGAAAGACCCAAAGGCAAGGAAGTTAACTGATAATAGGAATTCCATACCTGGAATCTGAGGATCTGTGTGCATGCATTGTGAAAAGGCATTTGTGCATATGCATCCTATACTTGAAGAGTCACTAAACAGACAGGCTGTATTAGGAAGGAGAAATACAGACTGTTTTAACATTCTGAACATTTTCATTTGAATAAACTTATTTAGGCTTGAGTGCTCAAGAATAGTCCCACAATGGTTTTCTTTTGTAGAGGAATAAAGAATGTAGTGTGAAAAACTTGGCCTTTCTCCAAGTGAGGTAATCGCTGAACAGAGAAAGGTATGGGCTGAAGCTGAATGTACAATAGGCACTGAATTATAGGTGAGAGTAAATCCAGGTGGTCCCTTGGAGAAAAAGGGAGGGATTCATGGGTGGCATGACATAAAAGTTCACAGAATACCCTTTTACATACCACTACACTACTTCTCTTGTTAACTTGTTTCTTATGGTTATGAAACAATGACACACTACTGTACTACTTCACTTGCTAACTTGTCTCTTATGGTTGTGAAACAATGACTTGTATTAATGGCAAATCCTCTTCCTAGTGGTAAAGGAGGTGGGTCAGGGGTAAACGATGGTGGAGCTTATTGTCACGGTTTATTACTATAGGATCGGATCTGTCTTGCTGACTTGTTGTTGCTACTGCTGATACTTCTCTTGGCATTTTTTTTTGTCTATGTTGGTAGTTTTTTCTGGAGATATTACTGTTTATTACCCAATATCAACAAAAGGGTACATGATTTGAAGGAATAGTTTGTTGAATACTTTGGAATTGGCACATGAAACATACATTTTGAAAACTAGTCCCCTTCTGTTCATAGGTTCATAGGATGATACTATGGTATTGGCCCAGAGGCCCTTATAAGCCTAGCCAAGAATTTCACCCATGTGCCCTCAAAACTGTTCCAGTTATTATAATACTTTTGGAAATGGGGGATAGACCTAATAATAAAGACTTATCCAGAGATTAATCTAAAAGGCTTTCCTTGACAGGAAAGGGTTGTGTAACCAGGCATAATGTTATGGACAGTGACAGATACTTATGAACTAGAGCAGTCATTCAATGAAAAATTTCCACATTTAATCATATTAGGTCTTACTTTGTCTGCTGCTTGGGTAAGCGTGGAGATTTTCTACTGACAAACATCAACACGATTTTTGGCAAGGACTTTAAGTTGCTTGAGGATGTCACTCTGGTGATGTGCCTTGTGGGTTTGGCAGTTTTTAGCTCTGATCTTCAAAGTGTTAGAAGTATATACTTTTCCCCCATATCTATCCAACAATCTGTTTTATGTATCAAATGGTGGTGTCTGTAGAGATGAAAAAAAACTAAATTTTATCTATAATTCCGATCTAGTGTTGCTAGGTTTATCACATTTTTATTTTATACAAGTATTTTAAACTCCTAATGTACCCTGTTAAAACAGCTTCTTTGGGACTAGAGGCTAGGAATCTAGTCCTAAGACACAACTGTAGCCCTTAAGACAGCCTCACTAAAATATCCTCAAAAGACTGAACATAAAAGGTATGGCAAATGGCTTGGGTTGGTCAGTCTTCTGCAGCTGAGTGTATCTCATTTCTGGGAAGGAAATATTTTATTGACCACTTAAAATGATTTTACATGAAAGTAAGGATTTATCTAAAGGAAAGAATTTGAAGAAAGGACACAGAATAGCACAATCATCTCCATTATAATTAGTGGTAGTAGAAATGTGGACAGTATAGGCCAGATCTTCATCTTTGTCACCTGAGTCAGGAGATGGAAGAGGAGTGAGTTCATAATCTTCATCAATTCCCCATTTTTTTCATAGATCTGGAGGTCACATCAGGAGGAATAGATTATATTCTCCATTTTTCTAGAGGGAAAGAACAATAAGGTCGGTGGTTTAATTTAGCTAAGAAAGACAAAGTCTGAGCTGCTCAATGTCTCTGATCAAAGTGCCCCTCAGCTTTCTTTCTTTTAGCAATAAAAACAATAAAATCTTTGGAACTCTGGGAGACCACAGTCTGATCCTACAATGCCCAATCCCTGGGAGACAGGGTAATGGGTGTCCACTGCCAATAAACAAAAGTTTAGAACAGGGCACCTGCTTTACTGTCTTGTGAACCCACAGACTCTACCACATTTGCTGGAGAAAATGCAGAAATATAGAAAGTCTATGAAGCAGCATCTGGAGGCAACAGAGTAAAAGATCACACCCTGTGTAACTGGGGGTTGCTATCTAAAGAAGGATACTTTTTTCCTTGTTACCTGGAAAATTCCAGCATCAGAATCTGTATTGCTGTAGTGACAGTAAAATAATTTGCTCCACAACTTCTTTTCCTAGTGAGTTCTCTTGCATAGAATCTGGAGTGAATGACAGGACAAAGGAATTCAGACGTTTCTCTCTTGTTCAATGCAGATGAACTTCAGCATCAGCAGCCAAATTATTTGTTTGTTTTTCCTAATCAGGGCTGCTTTTATCTGTACTGATGACCATCCTTAATGGTTCCAAATAAGGGTATGTATTGCTTTTTAGGAGACTTTTGTTTCATTTCTTTCGTCTAAATTAAGTGTCTAGACTTCTCTATTTTTATGTACTAAGTAATATTCATAGGTTCATAGGTTGGTACTAGGCTATTGGCCCTTGGGCCTATATACAAGCCTAGCCATAATGATTCCCTGGCTATTTCTTCCCACACTATTTACTTCCCTGGACCCCTGTCTAGCAGGGTGACTGATGTGATCCCCGGGGCAAATTTCCTTTCTCCCATCCAATCATCAAGGTTCCTTTTGAAGAGGGCCAAAGAGGTGCTCTGCTTGACATGTATGAGCAGTCTATTCCAGAGTCTGGGGAGTCTGTAGGTCAGGAACCTATCCTTCCAGCATGTTTTGTTTATTGTTATGACAAGGTTTAGATCCCTGGAGCGTGTGGCTCTGAGGGATTGGAATTTCTTTAAGTGTAGCATGTCCAACAGCTCTGGGCAGAGATCACCTCGGAGTAGACGATATGCGACAGAGTATAGCTGGAGTTTTTATGGCAGTCAGCACAGGGCATCTGCTTTAGGCCTTTGATTCTTTTAGTGAGGTATTTCTGTGGCCTTTCCAGTTGTTGCAGATGTCTTGAGAGGTACATACCAAATGGGGCATTGTATTCTATAATGGGTCTAATGAGGGATGAGTACAGTGGGACAATGATCTCCTTTCTTCTGGATGAAAAGCCCTTAGTGATGAGGTGTGCCACATAGAAGGATATCCTGACTGTTGTGGCAATGTGGTTATCGAAGGTGAGTCCACTGCCCACCTGTGTCAATACGTCCCTTATCACATTTTCAGTGTTTAGTGTACTGCCACCTATGTGGTAATTCATGGGTACATGTTTTTTGCCAAAGGGGATAACTACATTTCTTGACATTGAGCTTGAGCCCATGGCTCTGGCACCAAGCATCTGTTTCTGTAAGGCCCTTTTGTAGAATATCCACATCATTTGGGAATGCAATAATGGCTCCCAGTTTGCAATCATCTGCAAACTTTATTAGCCAGAGTCCCTTAGTGTTGGCCTGTACTTCAGAGAAGTAGATGCCAAACAAGAGAGGTCCCAGGACTGAACCCTGAGGTACTCCACTTGTCACTTGTCTGGAGCTGGATTTGGAGTCAGCTACTTTTACAGTGTGGGTTCTGTCAGTAAGCCAGTTGGCAACCCATCAAGTGACGTAGGGATTAATGCCCAGCTTAGTAAGTTTATCTATGATTCCAGAGTGGGGGATGGTGTCAAAGGCCTTGGCAAGATCCAGATAGGCTGTGTGGACTGCCTTACCCTCGTCCACGGCTCTGGAGACTGATTTGAAGAAGTCAATCAGGCTCAGGAGACACGATCGTCCCTTCATGAACCCAAACTGGGTGGGGTCCAGTGTTTGAAGGTTGCCAATGTCTTTGTTTATAAGTTCCATGAAAATACGTTCCAGGGCCTTGCAGATCAGGCTAGTCAGACTGATGGGACGGTAGTTCCCGAAATCCAAGGTGGATCCCCCCTTTGTGGAGTGGGATAACTGTAGTTGTGCGCAACTCAGTGGGCACAAAGCCTGAGGTGACGGTATGATTAAACATGACACTTAGGTGAGGTGCCAGTTCATTTTATAGTTCATGTAGTACACAGCCCAGGATTTCATGTGGTCCCATGGATGCTGTATTCTTAGCTTTGGAGAGTGTGTTGTTTTACCTGTGTGGCCGTTATTACCGGAATTTGACAATCTTCCGGTATTGAGATGGGCCATTTAGTGGGTGAGAGGGGGGTAAAGTTGGCACTGAATTGATCTGCCAGGATATTGGCAATATCCTTGAAATCAGTATATTTAATGCTATTCTGTTGTAGCTCAGAGCAGATCTGAGCATTGCCATTTAGATTTTTGACATAGTTATTGAATTTCTTGTGGTTGTCTGGAATCTTTGGCAATTCCTTGCTAAAAACTGATTACTTCTCCCAGAATTTTCTTAAAGCTCTGTTATAGCAGTTTTAGGTGGAATATAAATATATGCCAGTGTAATCCACCTCCCTTGCCATTAGCCCCTTAGCACTACAAATATGTCATTAGTATATTTTTTATCCTTCTCTATCACTATTGGAGAGCCTCTTGCAATTAATATAAGTACTCCTCTTCCTTTGTCCAAGATATTCCACTGAATAAGCATCCTGAAAACCTTTCTTTATTAAATTCACATGTTCAGTTCTTTCCAAGAGTGTCTCCTGTAACATAACTATTTGCACTCTACATTTTTAATATAGTTCATATTCTTTCTTCTTTGTATTTATCTGTGAGACCACTGACATTTAAAGACATTACAGAAATCATCATTGTATGAAAAAGTTATTCACACCTTTTATGTATAACATCTTTTTTGTTAAATGTCTAGTTCCAGCTTGTGTGTTACATGTTACATGCTAAACACCTCTTTTTTAATTTCTCCACATTTTTGGGGTTTCTAATACCATGACGGAAATGGACCCCATTCCTAAGTCAAAGTATGATTAAAATTCATTAAATTAGTATTGTTCCACTCACTGATGTCAGCCAGAAGTGCTCTTTACAGCATCTGCAATGTGCCCAGTAATGACTCCTGCAATTCGTATGGAGTTACAAGTACTAGTAACATATTTAAATACAATTGTAGATTCTTTTTTTATAAGACCCATTGCTTCTACTACTATTGGAACTGTCTAGGTATTTTTCTTCCACCTTGCTGTCATTTCTGCCTGAAATTCCTGATATTTTTATGACTTTGTGTCTCTCAGTATGCAAGACACTGTAGTCACTGGGTGTAGTGATTTCAATAATCAATGCTACTTTTGTCTTCTTTTCATGAACCACTATATCTGGTTTTCTCACATCTATCTTTTGAACTGTTGGCAATGGGTGATCCCATGTGATGTAGACTTCATCATTTTCCATGATGCTTTGTGGCGCAGTTTTGCAGCTACTTCAATGTTATAAAGTTTGCAGAATCCTACTGCAACAGTCTTGCCACAGTATTATGCCTTTCAGTATACAGTCCTTTTGCCATTAGTATGTCACAACCAGCAACAAGGTGTGCACTGTTTCCATTTCTGTTTTACAAAACCTACATTTGTCTGTTTCTCCCACATGTTCAATGAACTTTGTAAACCAATGTGCACGTCGGCCACTATCTTGGGCCACCAATATTAACCTTGCCCCTCCTTAACCATTCCTGCATTTGATCCTGATCAACATGAGGTTCTTCCAGGAGTTTTCTATATTTGCAACTATATTTATGAATTTTCCACATTTATTGCCTTCTCATCTGATCCTTCATCTTATATTCTTTCTTTTGTTTTTTGGCACATTCAGTTGCCACCTGAATTTTATCTACTTCTGGTTTGAATTCATTCCTGCTTGACACCGAAATGCTAGACTTAGAAGGGAAGTTATCTTAGATTTTTTTCCTCATTATTCAAAACTTTCAGTATGTTTGGGTCTTGTGAGGTCAGAAGATATGTATGCAGTCCCATAATTGCAGATCTATACATGTAATCAAATTCAAGGAGGCCCATACCTCCTTCAGAATGAGAAATATATAATCTTGGTATGCACTGATAAATCCTTTGATGAGCATGACGCATCCTTCTTGTTTTCCTGTCTATTCTATCCAACACCTTTTGGAGCCAGTCAATCACTCCAAAACTGTAAGTTAAGACAGGAAGAGCAAACTGATTTATCGCTTGAATTTTATTCCTAGGTGTCAATGCTGTCTTCAGGATTAATTTAAGTATTCTAAAATATTCCTTACTAAGTTTTATTCACATTTGTTCATGTTTTGTTATTGATCCTTCAGAAATTCCCAAATATTTATACACTCCCTCTTCCTCAAATTCTTTTATATCACATTCTTTTCACAAACTGATGTTTTCTTGGTGCTGCACCTTTCTTGCTTTAAAGGTAGCTTTTGCACATTTATCAAGACCAAATTACATTCCTATGTCATCTGAAAAAGTTTTGACTACTTGCAGTTGTGCTTTCAGTTCCTCATCTGATGAGCTATACAGTTTTAAATCATCAACAAAGAAAAGATGAGATGTCTTTACACGTTGTTGCTTTCTGGGAGCCAAATTATAGCCATGACCTAATTTGTTAAGCAGACAGCTTAATGGGTTAAGAGCAAGGCAAAAGAAAAACGGTGACAGAGAGTCACACTGGAATATCCTCCTTTGGATTTTTATCCCTGGAATAATAATTTGTTTATTATGGCTTAACTGCAAAGTGGTTTGCCACTGTTTTATGGTCGCTGTGATGTAGTTTATCAGTGTAGGGTTTATCGTATACATTTTTAAGCACTCTTTTATCCATGAATGTGGGACACTGTCAAATGCTTTTTTGTAGGCAACCCATGCCATACTTAGATTCTTCTCCTTTTTACAGCTCTCCACTATGACTTTATTTAACAACAAATGATCCTTTGCTCCATATGACTTTCTTTTATCACCCTTTTGTTTTATTGACATAACTGAGTTTTCTTCTAAATGACTATAAACTCTGTCGGCATCAAGTCCAGTGTATAGTTTATATGTCGTCGGAAGGCAAGTTACTGGTTTATAATTTTTATGGTAGCTTGCAGGTTGACTCTTTAGTAGGAGCATTGTTTTTCCTGTTGTTATCCAGGCTGGTGTCTGTTCAGGGTGGGCATATAAATAGATTTTACTCATGTTTAAATCTTCATGCAAAGATGTTAATAATTTTAACCAGAAGTTAGGTACTGCATCTGGGCCTGGGGTTTTCCAATTAGAGGCTTTTTTTACTTGTTTCAATCTCTCTAGCTGTTATTTCACCTCATTTCAAATTCTGTACCTTTGAACATCTTATTCATTCTTTTACTTAATCTATGCATTTAGCATACTTGTTATGTTCCACAGGATCTTCATAAATGCTTCTCCAAAATGTATCTATTTCTTCTTTTTTTTTTTTTGGTGGTCTTTCAATTCCTTTTACCTTGTTTCCCAATTCTCTATAAACATTTTTTTGGGTCATCAATAAATTGCTTATTTTGTACTTTTCCTTTATATTTTTCTGTGTATCTTCTAAGTTTTTTCTGTCCGTGCTGATATTTGCAGTTTATTCTGAAAGTGTATGATAAATTCTGAGCTGTTATAATACTGCACATTGCTTTTATCATGTCTATCTTTCTGAGTATTATTGTTGATCTGATACCTCTTCTATACTGTTAACAGTGACACTTCTTGTCTGAATTGCTTTATAGTTTTCTCTATTCGATACTTCCATGATGGTATTCAATTTCTCCCCTTCATTTCCCTTACTACTCTGTGTTCTTGTGGTATAATTTTATCTGTTATTAGTTTAGCTGCACAGTAATATAGTCTGTTTACTTTTGTTATAGCACATGGATCTCTATGCACAGTCCTAATTATGGTGTTCATTTGTGTTATCAAACTTCTGACTTTTTGGGTTTTATTGACATTCTGCAGTCTATTTCTTTCATTGATCTTAATATGTATATCTATCTCTGTTAGATAAAGCAACTCTTCTATTAGCTCATTTTCTTCTAAACTGAGGGCACATTTTTTGTTCTCCATTTCCTGTGAGCATGCTATAAAAAGTTCTGTAGCATCTTCCTGTGGCACATTCTCTTCAGTTTCATTCTGTGTTGTCCATTGCTCTGTCATATGGGAACTCACTGGCCTATCATTCCTCAACATTGACTGCGTCAGAGTTGCCAGTTTCCTGTTCCTTCCCTTGCTGTCAGCTTCAAGTGAACATTTATACTGCTTTTCTGTGGGAGGCTCCAAAATATCTTCATATGGCAATTGTCCAGCTGCTTCCCATTCCACTAGTTTCTCCTTAATTTGGATGTCCATTGCTCTGTCCTGCTGTGGTGGTTTCTGAGTTAGATTTTCTACACTGAATCCTTCACTTTGCAGGTACTCCATAACCTCAGTTTCTATTTCTTTAACTTCTCCAGAACTAATCTTTACTACTTTTCTTCTTTGTCTTTTTATTTTTTGTATTGTAAAGTTTTTCATGTCTGGATTCCTTTGTCTGTATTTCTCTTCAAATATCTTTGGTGCTGCTCTTTTTGTATTGATTAGTTTTGTTTTCTCCTTTGCATAAGTATTACATCATATTAAATCTCTTTTTCTTTCCCATATCCATATTTCTTCTTCAGATATCTCCTGATCTTTCTGTTTCTCCTTACTTTGGAGACTCGTTCCATCATGCTGTGATGTAACCTGTGTTAGACCTTCTACACCACATCCTACTCTTCGCAGGCATTCCATTACTTCAACTTCTACTTTTTTAACTTCTACTTAACCAATATTCTTTTCAAGATTCCGTCTTTGTGATATTATTTTTTATTGCAAAATTGTCCGTATCTGGATGCCTTTGCCTGTATTTCTTTTTGAATATCTTTGGGGCTGCCTTTTTTTCTTGATTAATTTGGCTTTTGACTTTGCATCAATATTGCACCATATCAAATCTCTCTTTCTTTCCCATGTGCATATTTCTTTTCTATACTTTTCAAAAGTCTCTAGGTTTTGTTGTTTATAATTGCACACTTCCTCAGATGCTTCTTTTTCCAAACAGATCAACGTTTCTTGGTCTATACACTGTTTTTTACAAACCTGTTATATTAATGAAAACAATTTTTTATTTGAAGCTTCTGACAGTTTTTCTTGTGGAAGTATTTTTCTTTCCTCTAATTTCTCTCTTAATCTTTTTTGTATATCTTGTGCCTGGAAATTCTGGACTTTTTGCATAATAGTAACAATATATAATTTCTTTCTTATCCTCAGTAGTCCACTCTATTATCTTTATGGCTCTTCTTTGGCCTATTGTTTTTTGTGACTTTTGTGGACTGCTACTTCCTTCTACAATGGGGGGGGGCATCCTCCCCCTGGGCCTGGCCCCATTGTAGGAATGTTTTCATATTTTGAGGATTCTACATTGTCATTTTTTCCCAGTCCTCGCACTAGTGTGCCTACCAGGACTGGGCACTTTTTTATTCTGGGTCTTATGCACCCAGATATCTTTTTTAATGTTTGACCTACTTCTGTCCATGATATACGCCAAATAAAATACAGTCTATATATCAGTGTCATCTTAATGAGATTTTCTAAAAAACAGGGTGCACCTCGTGAAGCCACTCACCAAGACTTGAGGATGAATTTAATTTCAGAAATACTACTCTCCTTTGCTTGCTGACTTATCATCTCCCCATTCAGACGAAACACCTGTATTATTTAAGAATTTCAAAGATGTATAGTACTTGGTTTGAAGTCTTGGTCAAATCATGAAACTGGCCGAAGACTGGATACTAACTCAAAAAATCCACAATGCACTGCAGTTATTTTAAGCAAAATACTTTTGCAATAGATGTATAAAATCAGCTATTAATTTGGCTATTAAGAACCAAAAGTTCCATATTAAAAGCTTTATTTTTACAAAAGATGTACATGACTTCTATTAGAGGTGCTGCACAGGCATTTGAGATTTACTTTGTTTTATAACTATATGTAGATTAGTTATGGACATCAAGTTTCTAGGATACAGCTCAGCCATGGCTTGTTCCCTTGACATTTGTGTTATACAGTCATACTATTCATGAAGTAGCTGCCAAGATGAAGACTCCACCAAAGATATATCACTGTGTCAAGCACATCTAAAATTAAAGTATATCAAATAAACTTCAGAGAAAAAATAATGTTAAATATATTGTAAATTATTTTACTTTAATATGAACCATAATGCAGCCACAGTAGACGCTCTGTTGATTTACTATGTTGTAGAATAAAATTACTACAGTACTGCACATGATGCGTTATTAATTGTGTTTAAATGAATTACATGAATCTAAAATAAGAAGAATCACAGTTTCATAACAAGTAATATAATCCGAAATAAACAAATACTGAAACAATAACACTGCAAGTTGGGAACAACAAAGGTCTCCTAAGGTAAACATTAAGGGTAGGGGAGTTGGTGAAATATATCACAAGAAGTCAATAACTGCATATATCTTACAGTACTCAATAAAGCAGTGTTGGTTTTCTTAATAGTCCATACCTTTTTGATGTTTGGGAGATAAAACACAGTGAGACATCAATCACATTCTTATCTTACAGTGTTAATATTATACTTTATTTATTAGAAGTGAAAAACTTTAAACATTCGCTTAAGTGGCAATGTACATTCCTGTATCAAGCCTAAGCAATAATTTTGGGTATGAAGCAAACCCAAATTATTTATCACAAATGCTTTAATACTCTGTCAAAAACACAGGAGACATACATGATGACTTCAAGTGCCATACTTGTGTGGTTGTCCAAGCAAATAACTATCCTCCAGGAAAGCCAGTAAATTCAAAGCAGATTAAGGAAAAAAAGAAGTTATGTAACGACCATAGCGTTCCATGTTAGTTGTCTTCATCTCGCCTTCCTTCTTGCTGTTTGGGTTCAAAGCCGATCCTCAGCTCCAACTTGGCCATCTTCAATAGCTCGAAAGCTGTTTACTGGCTCAAGGCTATCCCTTATCCCATGATGCCTAGCGAAAGCTACCCAGATCTCATTTGTAATAGCTAATCCCAGACATAAGTTGAGAAAACCAGTTATCTAAAAACTGGTTGTTCAATACATCTAATTATAGAATAGGTTACGAAAAACCTGGCCAGAAGAGCAATAAGGAAAAAAATACTCAGCCAGTGAAAAACAGAACTCCTCTCAGTCCACTAGGACAGGGAAAGGAGGGATGGATGCAAGAAGGAAGGCGAGATGAAGACAACTAACATGGAATGTTATAGTAGGTACATAACTTCTTTATGTTAAGTTGTCTATCACGCCTTTTTTCTTGCTGTTTGGGACAGCGTCCCTAGCACCTAACATCCTGGGTGGCTCATTGGAACAGACTCTTCAGAACAGTGGAACCAAAGTCAGCACTGCTCCGGGAGACCATATCCACCTTGTAATGAGAGATAAAGGTATGAGGGTTTGCCCACGTGGCAGCTGCACAGATTGAATCTATGGGCAACCTATACTGAAAAGCTATGACAGTGGCTAATGCCATGGTAGAATGACCTTTTGGTTTAGCTGGTAGCTCTTTATTCCGTAACTGGTAAATAAAGGTAATAGTATTAGATAACCATCTGGATAAGGTCACCTTGGAAACTAGGAGGCCTTGTTTGTTGAAGGCATAAGAGAGAAATAACTGGTCTGACTTTCTTAGTTCTTTAGTTCTATGAAGGTAAAAACACAATTGTCTGTGAACATCCAGTTGGTGGAGCTTGTATTCTGCCTTGTTGCTGTGATTGGGAAAGAATACTGGGAGATCTATGGATTGATTTAAATTGTTCTCTGAGCAGACTGTAGGAAGAAAGGATGGATTGGTCCTCAGAGAAACTATGTCCTTGTGAAACACCAGGTAAGGAGGACGAACACATAGTGCTTGAAGTTCTGAGACATGCCTAGCTGAAGTGATAGCAACCAGAAAAAGTGTCTTCCAAGACAGAAACTTAAGGGAACATGATGCTGCCAGTTCAAAAGGAGGCAAAATTAAGGAAGTTAAGACTAAATTAAGATCCCAAGGAGGAGGGGGATCTCTCACTTGAGGTCTAAGTGATGTTCCTCTCAGAAAGGCCTTACAGAGCTTATGAGACATGATGTTAGAATTCAACAATCCGATATGAAAATTTGAAATGGCCGCTAACTGTACTCTAATAGTAGCGGAAGCAGCATCAGACTGAAAAAGTTGTGTTATAAATTCAAGAATTTCATGGACTGGGGCTGAGAAAGGATCCACATTTCTAGACTCTGCCCAGTAAGAAAACTGTTTCCATTTACTAGCATACATTTTTCTCATGGTAGACTTATGTGAGGAAACGATAATATCACGGACTGCTTGGCATACACCGGGAAGCCTGGCGAAGGTTGGAAGTCGAGTAACCAAGCTGTAAGCTGGAGTGTTTGCAGGGATTGATGCAACCCGCCTGACTGATGAATCAGAAGATCTGGAATTGGGTCCAGAATCCAGGGCTGATCGACAAGGTAGGGGTGCAGGAATGGAAACCATATCTGTCGAGGCCAATAAGGGGCAATGAGGATCATTTTGCAACCCAATGATTTTGCTTTCTGTATGAGTTTTGGTATTAGGAGAAATGGGGGAAAAGCATAAAGGAGTCCCTGAGGTCAATCATAGACTAGAGCGTCTCTGGGTATGTGACCTGGAAGCAGAAGAAGGGAGAAGTAGTTGCTGCATTTGCTGTTGCAAGGGGTGGCAAACATCACAGCAAGGCTGTCCCCATTTGCGGAAGATAAGATCCGCAGCTTCCTGATTCAGAGGCCACTCATAAGGCATGAGAATAGCTCTGCTGAGCCTGTCCGCTATGACGTTGGATCTCCCAGGGATGTGCGTTGCAATCAGAAAATGTTGGGAGGAAATCGCCCCTTGCCACAGTCTGAGTGCCTCTCGACACAGGGGGTAGGACCTGGTTCCGCCCTGTTTGTTGATGTACCACACCACTGACATGTTGTCTGTTTGAATTGCAATGGTCCTGGAAGGAAGAGAGTCTTGAAGGGCTTGCAATGCCAGAAGCATTTCTCTCATTTCTAGGACATTGATGTGCAGATGGTACTCGTGAGGTTGCCAAGTGCCTTGGACTGTCCTGCCCAGATAATGCCCCCCCACCCTATCAGGGAGGCGTCTGTGGTCACTGTGGCTTCTGGTGGAGGCTGTATGAAAGGTCAGCCCCCTGAGACACTAGTAGGGAGTCCATCCATCAAGACAGGTGCCTTTTGCATGTTTCTGTAATCAGGATCATGTGAGACATGGGAAGCTCCTGAAATGACCACTGCGTGAAAAGAAGCCACTGAAGAATTTTCATGTGGAAATGCGCTAATGGAACTAGAAGAATGGCAGCTGCCATGGAGCCCAGAGCTTGAAGAACATATCTAACTTGAATCCTTTTGCTCTGCATTAGGATTAGCACTTGTTGATGAATTGTGGAAACTCTTTCCAGTGGTAATCTTGCAAACATTTCCCTTGTGTTTAATTCTGCTCCTATGTAAGTGATAGACTGACAGGGCAACAAGGCCGATTTTTCAAAATTTGTTGTGATGCCTAGTTGAGTGCATGATGTGATTGTATAATCCCGTGCTTGTAAAAGTTGATGCCTGGTGGTAGCAGTGAGGAGCCAGTCGTCTAGATATGGAAACACCTGGAATCCTTGATGCCTCAGGTGAGCCATGACTACTGCCATACACTTACTGAACACCCTGGGGGCTGAGGTGAGACCACAGGGCAGAGCTCTGAACTGGTAATGACTGGCCCCTACCCGGAAGCGAAGAAATCTCCTGGAGCATCTGTCCATCTTGATATGGTAGTACGCGTCCTGAAGATCTATTGAGCACATCCAATTGTCCTGACTCAGAAAGAGTAGAATGGACTGTAGTGTGACAATCCAAAACTTTTCTCTTTGTACAGATTTGTTTAGTCTGCTGAGATCCAGAATCGGTCTCCAATCCCTTGTCTATTTTGGTATCAAAAAGAATCTTGAGTAAGTTCCGCATCCGAGCTGGTCTGCAGGGACTTCCTGAATGGCTCTTTTTTCTAGCAGTTTTGAAACTTCTATGACTGCTTGCTCCCTCAGATTGGGTGGAGCATCTGGAAGGGCCTTTTTTGACTGTAAGGGGGATTGATGGAAGGGAATTTTGTAACCTCCAGATATAATGGATAGTACCCAACTGTCTCTTGTTAAATTTTGCCAGGCTTTTGGGTACAGCAAAAGTCTTCCCCCGACTGCCTCCAGAGGTAAGCAGCCAGGCAATCCTTCAGGGATGCTGGAAGGCCTTGCCAGGGAAGGATTCTCTGTCACCCTAGTTCTATGGACCCCCTTTTCCATGAGAACAGTGTCTCTTATTGTTGTTTCCCCCTCTGCCTCTGGAGGAAAAATCACCACGTGTGTCAGGCAAGGATCCCTGGGATTTCCGGAACCACATCTTCCCACTCTTCTGACCCTTGGGGTAAGGTCTAGAGGGAGTGGAAAAATGGACTCCCACGGCAGAGAGAGTCTTGCCTTCTTGCTCACACCTGCTCAACGTGTCTTTCACCCGAGGCCCAAAGAGAAAGGAGCCATCAAAGGGAGTATTGGTGAAGGACGCTTGAAAGGGTTCCGCAAACTGACACAGCCGCATCCAAGAATGTCTCCTGAGGGCCACAGCTGTGCCAGCGGCTCTGCTCGCTCCATCGGCTGCATAGAAAATCAGCCTCATGGAGGAGTTCACTATGGAATTAAGAGTCTCCAGCTGAGAAGCTACTTTGGCTTGTACTCCCTCAGCTGTAGTATCTTGAAGGGCATCTCCAAGATCTTTCAGGAGATCCCTTTGAAGACGAGTAAAATGACATAGATAGTTCAGGGACCTCATCGAGAAGGTCGCTGAAGCAAACATTCACTTTCCTTATCTGTCCATCATCCGAGACTCTTTGTTAGGGGGATGAACAGATGAAGAGGCTTCTGCTAACTGTTTCTTGGTGGCTGCTGCTACCACCATAGCATCAACGGGCACACCTTTGGAAAGGAATTGCTTATACTGGGGGGCTGTAATAAACTTGTTAGGTCTCCTTGGAGTTGGTTCCACAGTGTCTGGAGCTGACCAAGCCGTTTGAGCCACCACAGACATGAGTGGGTCAAAAGGAGGAGAAAACCAGGAGGTGGAAGGACGAGAACAGAATGCGTCCAGGAATACAGACTCATCCTCGGTAGGGGCTAGGGAAGTCCAGTTCCCCCTCTGCCTAAGAATTTCAAGGATGTCCGAAAAGGAAACATCTTCAGAGGGGGACCTCAGGGACCCTTCCGATTAATCTAAGTCTGTATCTGAAGTGACAGACTCAGGGGAGTTAATGTGCTTCCTCTTGCACTTCTTCTTCTAAGGGGGCTCCTCTGAGTGATCAGGAGAGCCTTGGAAGAAGATGGGACACCCAATGGGGTGTCCTGGGGAATTGGTTCCTTACACATGGGGTCTGGAGGAGGAGCAGAGGTTGGCACAGACACTATGGGGGACGGAGCCGATGGAGCTGGTAGTGGAACTGTTTTGGGGGACAGCACACTCCGCAAAACCTTGAAGGCGTCCCGACCTTGAGGCAGAGAAAGCTCTGGTTCTGAAGAAATAGGAATCTTTCTCTGCACCAAGGGTGATGGCTCCGAGGCCAATGTTGGAGCCGAGCTCACCTGCGCCGAAGCTCCGAGGAGGAGAACGGGGTCAGACAAGGGTCCGATGCCACCCCCCCCCTCGGAACCGTCGAGAGAGCCCTGGCATCCAGATTCCTCGATAGAAGGAACAATCGAGGTAATCAGAGCCGAAGCCGGAGCTGAAAGAGAGATGGTGATTGGAGCAGACGGTTCAACTACCCGCACATTAACGAACTCTGGCTCCAAACTCAATGGAGTCAGAGGAGGAATGGAAATAGAGGCGGTTGAAGCCGATACCTGTTGAGGTGGGCTGGATAGTAATTTAGCTAGTGCCTGTGACTTAAGCAACCTACTTACAACTCTCTCCACATCATGATCCGAAAGTCTAGAGGATCGAGAGGAGTGTGAAGAATGGTGGCTACATTCACTTTGTAATAATGGTGACAAAGGCGCCGAGTGGATGGACTCTAAAGAAGGGCACCTCAGTCTCTTATGGCTCCATGACGGCTCCAAAACATCTGATGGAGCTGACGGAGGAGTTGTCTTGTCGGTGCCAGCTGGAACTGACATACTTGGTTGTTCCAGTACAAGAGTCGGCTCCAAAGGTGGAGCCAACGGTTTGACAGATTTAGGGGATTTCACTGGCTGAGAACTCTTTGCCGGTGAATCCTGAGGCTTCAATAAACCCTGAAGGATTAACTTGTTTTTGCGCTCCTGCAGGACCCTTGGACTAAAGGCGTGGCAAATAGAGTCCTGCAGGTGAACAGCACCCAAACAATAAACGCAACTAGTGTGCCCATCTGTCAGAGACATTTTCTGACAGCATGAGTCACACTTTTTGAAGCCAGAAACTTTCGCATCCTTCGACATGACTCTACACTACACACAATACAAGTACCACAATACAGACAAAAAATCTCTACAGTACTAAACGAACACAACAGTTTTTTTCTTTTTATTATACAGTAAAAAGGAAGGGAGGGAGAGCCTCTATGTTAAACGGCTGTCCTAAGGGGGGGGGAGAACTCTCTAATTTAAACGAGTTCTTAAGAAAAAAGGGACTGCGGAAAGAAGCGACGTCCACAAACAACACTCACAGAGAATAAAACTATAAGGGGAAGTATACTCTAGTTTTAAGAAGTTTTAACAAATATAAATATACAAAAGTATACAAGCCTGAACCAGAAACGACACACCTCATAGCTGAAGCGGCAAACGCGATCTGGGGAGTTTTCACTAGGCATCATGGGATAAGGGGTAGCCTTGAGCCACTAAACAGCTCTCGAGCTATTGAAGATGGCCGAGTTGGAGCTGAGAATCGGCTCTGAACCCAAACAGCAAGAACGAAGGCAAGATGAACAACTTAACATCTGCCTTTCAAAGCATGTTATGCAGACAAAACAACATCAGCTTGAATAAATGTTAAATGCAGCAATTTGTTTCACGACCACTTGAAACAAAATATTACACCTCACATAATGATGCAGGGATACACTTTTGTATGCACATTCAAATAACTTGGACAAAATAAAATAAGGACCTTTTAGGAAATGACCCAGTAGAAATATCTTTAATGATGAGTTTAAAATCACTCAAAGCAAGCCTAAGTGGAGTAGGTAATTCCTGAGAATTTATAATATTAAGTAACTCACTCTAAAACATATTATAAGCCTTAAGGCAAGAGACATAAAATAATACATGAACAAAACATTATTAAAAGTCCTACAAATGGTAGTTAGCCCTTAGATAGGATATAAATTGTACCTGACAAAAGATAAACTATCCATCATCTATATTGTACTATTATGCAAGCTGGCATTATTCAAATTAGTAATAAGTACACAGACTGTATTCCTAATAGCAGTATATGCTGATTTATGAGAAATAATTCCTCCAAATATTAATGACCAATCTTCAGGAGAAATATCCTCAATCCATAAAAAAGAAAAGGATGATCTCTTCAATGCTGCAAACTTGACACTGTAAACATGTTCAACCAGAGACCATCAAAGGCAAAGAAAATAGACATCTGAGGAGGTCCTTTACAAGCATCCTCTTCGAGTTGATATTTAGAATTCTGGGACATTAGAGCTTTGGTCATGACAATGGACATCAATTAGAACTTCTCTACTTCACAAATATTAATGATATGCACATTGGATTTGAAGAGCTCCTCCCCATCAACACGACTAATAGATACAGCATGGCCCTTACATCACACAAGCCCAATACTGCTTACCATTAATCTCCTCTCAATCACCAGCACAGACTTTCTTTTTTGCAGCTTTTAAGGTGCAAAATAACTTTCACACAACACAGTTCAAAACTGTATAATAATCTCATTTATTGTGAAGAACACATTTGTGGGTGACTAGGAAATCAAGGTCCTGACTCCTCAAACAATAAAAAGCTTGAGTCATTTCTACAATTTTTGATCAAATGCAACATTATTGTAACAACTAAAACATAGCCACTGACCAACTAAAAATGAAAACTAAAACAAACAACCTAGAAAAGAAATCTGAATAGTGGTGATGAAATCTCCAAACCAAAGAAAACCACGTAATTTGTGTCAGAAGAAACGAGGAGCTGAAACAGAATGGAAGATAAGACTGGGTGCTGACAAACTGCCTGGATTAAATGAAACTATTAACATCAAATGTTTTCTCAGTGACCACATGCTAGCCATTTAGTCCTTACATTTTAAGGGTTAATACAACATTGTGTTTAATTTATTTAACATTGTTAATTGAGGTTTTAACTTGATTGGGTAAATATTTTATTTGAATGTGTATATAGTCAGATTTTAAATGTGAACATCATTTTTGAAGAAGTCAATGTTCTTAATGAAAGCGTATAATAAAAAGTTTTTGGTATGCTAAAGTGCTTCAGCTGCTCATTTCTTCTGATACAACTAACATGGTTTTGTTTGGTTTGGAGTTTTTGTCACCACTATTTGGATTCCTTTTTTCAGGTTTTGGTTCCTTTTTCATGTTGTTTGTTTTGGTTTATCATTTTACTGGAATTTCTGATGGGCTGTGCTCCAGAAGACACGTTGCTTAACTTATCTTTACAACTCAAGAAAGCAAAGAAAAAACTTTGAAAGACCTATTTGTGCTGTTTGGTGATATGTAAAAGACTTTGATGGGGCTAGTGAGTCAGAACAATTTTAATACTGCCAAAACAACAGAATGGCTAGAAGACATCAGTGATTCATTTGAAGGAGGAGAAATGGTTATTGAAGTTCCACATTTTAATCCATTTATAGTTACAGAACTTACACCACATTTCAAAGATGTTGCCAGGTTTTTGCAGTACAACCGTGATCTGTATTCAATTTTATACCAATGTTCAGATGAGAATTTAGTTAAAACAGTAAAGCTCAATTGACTGAATTTGAAAAGAATCTCAAAAAATACCAGGCTGTATCTTTAGAAAATCAATACTTTGAACAGTGAATCATACTTGGTATTGTCCCCTAAGGGACTATGTTTTATCAAGATACCTAAAGGAGTAAACCATGGGGATTTGTTGTATCATGAACTGATTAGTTTTTTAATGATACAGGATTAGAATTTTTAAAGTTGCTGATTAAAAATAATTGTCTCATTCTTGAAAAGTTAAAAAATGAAATTGAGACAATGGATACTAGTTTAACAGAAATGTTGCACAAATAGCCTATACTATGACCCAATACAACAGCATTTTTATAATGATAGATCACTATGCCAATTGAGTGCTCTTGATTCATACCTGGCCAAATGCCTGTCCCTATTTTTAGTCATATGTTTATGTCTAATAAGAAATGATTCAGTACTTATAGTTCCAATGGTTGCTGATGACGATGTACTCGTAGTAACAGATGAAAAGAGTAAATGGAATAAAATGATGATGAAAAATCATAGTAACTGTTTTGACAATAGGTACATATTAAAATAGAGTATGATGGGGCTGGAGAGGGTTTGGAAGAAACTGCAAACATAGATGTTGGATTGTTCATTTATAGTTCATATAAAGTCAATTTCCAAATAAACTCCAACTAGAAGTGTTTGCAGCATATGATCCCGAAAACAACTTTTGATCACTTCATATATTATCTGGTCTGTAGACTAAAAAACATAATGAATCCTAGATATTTGTCTTGGAAGCAAGGAAAATAATGTTAAAGCTGAAGAAAAGTCACTGAGTTTTATCTCTGACCAAGATTATTTTATAGAGTCACTAGATTTTACTTTCAGGTTTGATTTGAGTGGCAACTCACTGGATTTCACTTCTGAATTTGGTCTGGATGGCAAAGTGATTCATCTAGTACGATTTGCAACAGGGTCTGCTGTCTCTCAAGGGATGATGCTGATGGCATCTCAGCTGCACTCATCATGAGGGACAGTCTTCTTAATGTGTGACACATGGGTACAGGTAGGTAGTCTTTTGCATTAGATGGCAATAGCGATTGTAAGCAAAGCCAGATACGGTCCTTTCCATCTGGGGAACAAAGACTGTTTTAGAGAGAAGGATTTAATGTAGATGAAATCTCCTTAGAGCCTCAAGAAACAGTGTTGTAGCAGTGCTGAAAAACAGAACAGAGAGACTTGCAATATAGAAAATAGATTCATCTACATGTTCTAACTCCACATTTTAGGTAGGGGTGTATCAGGCATTCTCATAGGTCTGCCCGTGAGAATTTCATGAGGGGATAACTTTCTAGTACTACTCACTGCACTCCACAAAATGAATAAAACTAAAGGTAAAGCTTCTGCCATTTAAGACCAGTCTCCTCACCTAACTTAGCAAGTCAGGTCTTTATGGTCTGATTTGCCCTCGTGACAATTCTTGAAGCTTATGATCTGTATGGGTAATGATAAAGCATTATGATATTCAAATTTTTATTGATCTGTTGTATTACTTAACGAATAAAATATGTACCTTGATCTAACTAAATACCTCAAAGAACACTAAATTGCAATATCAGTTCTTGAAAGAGCTTTTAAGCTACTGTGTTTACATCATTCACCTAAGATAAGATTCTACCCATTCAAAAAAGTATCAACAATGGCAAGCACATACGTAAATATTTGTTTTTGTGGGAGTTTATTAAAGTCCCACTGAATTTTACTAAACAGCCCCTATGGCTTTTTCAAAGTCTGTGGGAGTACTGGCACAGTCTTTGATATGTTAGGTTCTAAACATACTACACAAATATTTACAAAATTTTAAATGACTTCTGAAAGGTGAGGGCATACCAATCATTTAAAATATGTCTTATTACGGCATTTATACCTAAATGAAAAGATAAGTGGTAAGCTTTAAACAATTCAGTAAATAAATGTGGTGGTGCTTCCAGTTACCCATCCAGGTGGCACCACAAAAGGTCAGGAGAAAAGCTGCAGCCACCATGAATCCACCTCACCCTCAATTTGGTTCTGGAAAGATAATTCCTGTAAAGAAATATTGGTGTTAGTTTCATGAAATTTCAGCAAAAATGAAGCCTGAACAGGATAATACAGTGTAGCTTGTTTTGCTGCCATATCTGCAAAGCTGCTACCTTTGGAAATGTAACAATCATTTTTATGTGTTGCACACTTAAACATGCAAGTTATCTTGACAACATTAGTGTATTTAATACTTCAAGAAAAAAAATAGCATTTTAATAACTGTCTTTGCTGCAGGCAAATACTCTGTTTCTCTTCAAAGTGTCCCAAAAGCATGAAGTACCCCATAAGCATAATGTGTGTCTGTGAAATTTGTAACTGTTTTAACATTTGCCACTTTACAGGTTTCAATAATAGCTGCAAGTTCGGCTGTTTGAGCAGACACATTTCCATTTAATTGTTCAATTAACAAAATTCTCTCCTGGGTACATACAGAAAAGACTGCTACTAATGTTCCATCTTCTCATTGAACACAGGAGTTATCAACAAAAAATAATTTATTTGGGATTCAGGAATGAAACATCTTTGAAGTCTGATCCAGGGGAAAGCACAGAATTAACTACAACAACAACACAATTATGGGGTTCTCTTTCATCGGCTGTGGGAATCAAAGAAACAGGATTAAGTGGTGGACATCGAACGATCTGTAAAGAAGGGTTACTAAGTAAAGACAATTCATATTTAGGTAATCGTGCTGCAGATAAATATTGTGTCTTAGTCTTTAGTAACAATGCTTCTACAGAATACAGAACTGCCATGTAGGTCTTGTGCCCGAGAGTCAAAGCAGCTACCATTTCTACCAAGCGTGACATCACAGCCACCGCCTTAAGGCAGTGAGGGAGGGCTGCTGCTGCAAGATCAACATTTATACTAAAATAAGCATCATTTCTTTATTGTGCTAATAATCCTAATGCTACCTTATTTATTTCACAACAAAACAAGAAAAATGTATTTTAATAGTCTGGTAATCCAACTGTAGGAGAGCTTGAAAGTAGGATTTTTAAATGAATAAGAGCTTGCTAATAGCAGTCTTGGCAAGGTAAAGGTTCAGGGCTATCTTTTTTCAGTAATTCCACCTATGGTTTTACTACTTCTTCAAAGTTAGAAATCCATTGATGACAATAACCTGCCAAGTTGCAGAAAAGCCTGTAACTGTTTCAATGTAGTGGGACGTGGTGCAGCTTGAATTGCAGCAATGCATGGAAGGCAAAATTTGCCTAGAACCTTTTGAAATAAGATGTCCTAAATATTGAACTTGAGACTTCTATAACTAGAAGTTTGTTCTTATTGACTTTGAATCCTAGTTCTGATAGCTTGGTTAAAAGAATGATAGTATCTTGTTTGCAGTCAAAATGAGATTTAGAAGCTAAACGTGAATAATCTTTGTACCGTACTGGATTAGTGTAAAACTGCATTGACATTCAGTCTTGTCTGATTGTTTCTTCATTTCCCCTAGAGAAAGGACTAGATGATTCAACCTATCCTTGTGGTAATCTAGTTCAAATGTAATGTTGGTCTCTATATGTAAATGCAAACAGATACTAGCTATCTGGGTTTATATGAATAAGAAAAGAAAGCAGAAGAAATATCTATCATTGAGAAGGCATTGTAACAGGGTTAGGAACTACAGGAAAAGTTGGTATTACTACTGTGTTAACTGCTCATAAATCTTGTACAAATCTAGAGGTGTTTTTTCTTGGTTTCTTGACTGGTAAGATAAACATGTTATATGGACTTTGAGTTGGGACTATCTATTATACCTTATTGGAGTAATATGGAAATGATAGGTTTAATTCCTTTTTATGCTTCAGCCAACAAAAGCTATTGAACTACCAAAGGCATTTGCTCACAAGGTTTTAAAATTATCTGTGCAGGCAATGGATGCTTTATTAGCACAACCTCATTTTCTTTTTTTTTTTTCAAATAATATAATGTTTAACAATATAATCATCAATAAACAAGTATTATAAACCTTTATATACACTATGTACAATTGACCTGAACCAAGGAGGGGAAAAAAATAATACAAATATATGAAATTAGTAACAAAAATTTATAATATTCAATGGGTAGTCCAGAGCTATGATAGGATCTTTTCTAGCCCATTCAAATCTGAAATTTGTTCCAATGTTAGAACAGCAAAAAGGGCATTATAATCTCTCCAGATATTAGTTGAATACAAGTCTAAAGATTTGTTTGGAATGTCAAGAAAAATGCCATCTGGGGTACAATAAATAGGACACCTCAATTTACAATATAAATCTCTACCTAAAAGATTTAAAGGGGCAGTCATTTCTATAGCAAAAGTGTGTTCTTTTAGCAGAACAATTTGAATAGGAACATGTTTTGTTTCTGGATAGTCTAAAGGAACTCTGGACACTCCCACTCCATGAACTGTTTTGGTAGTAAGTGGTAGGGTTTCAGCATTTGCTGAAGTAATCATAGATCTGGTTGCCCTGTGTCAACAATAAAAAGGAGAGGTGAGTTGTACACTGAAATGCTTGACAAAAGGATCTTCTTGGTCAACTGGTACCAAGGGAAATAGCTGTAGTTCCTGTTTATGGCTGTGCTAATGAGTTTGCTGCCACATTGGTGGCTGTCAAACAGTGCTCCAAACAAGAGGATGTCTTTCTGCTTGCTGTGGCATTTGGTCATTTGACAAATTTGTCTTAAAGAGAAAGTTGGCATTCATTTTGCCAATGTCTAGACTGTCCACAATTAAAACAATGTGATAAGCGTTGTTACCGTGTGGTGATGGTGGTGACATAGGAGATAAAAATGTTGTTGATATTGTCCCATGGCTTGTGGTTGGAAAAACCTAAATCTACCTGTTCCTCCACAATTCCTACTTTCCCTTTCCTGTGATTAAGTATCGAACTGCTGAAGCTGAATGTGTATTAACTTTTCCTTCTGTTCTTTTTCTTCTCCGAGTAGATTATCTGCCACATATTGTGCTTGGTTGACAATTTCATGGATGCATAAACTTGACTAATTTAAATAAACTTTTTAATCTGTTCTTGAATTGGAGGTAATAAGCCTTCTACAAAAGCACCCGACAGCCTGCTGGCTGATGCTCCTTCCATAGGTTCTAGATGTCCAGAAAATGCTTCAAACGCATCTATCATGTGTTTCAAATATGCATCAAGAGATTCATTTTCATTCATACAATGGCCTTAATTCTTGCCCAATTGTATTTATTTATTTTACATTTGTTTACCGGGAATAGTCCAACTGAGCTAACATAGCCCTTTTTCAGTGGAGGCCTGGGGAGAAAAGCTCCAAGACATTAATACAGTACAACAGATAATTACAGAAGCAAGTAGTTCAGTAGGACATGCGAGTCATACATTGACAAGTATTAATAATATTTAAACTGTAATAGATATTTACATGTTATCATTAAGAGTAGGCATTGAAAGAAGAAGAAGAAGAAAAAACATTTTCCTAAGGTCTTAAAGTATTGATTCAATATAAATGGAGGGAATATTAGGAAGAGATGAGTTAAGCAAGTGTAGGAAAAGATTTGTGGATTGAGACACACAGATTGGCAAGGCCAGGAGGGGAGAAATAATAAACAGTAATAGTGTAAAAGGTAAAAGTTATGGTTGATGATTGATTAGTGGGGGCATGCTGTAGTAATAGTTTCTATTAAGTTAATTCTAGCAGCAAGAAATCCATCATTTGTGTGCTTTGGAATGTTATCAGCTATATTGTATTTTCCCCATGCTTTTCTGAAAATATAAATATAAATGCTGGCATTAGGTGGGTGAGAGAATTTCTGGTACATAGAAGGGCAGAATCTGAAGAGATTAAACTTGATAGAATATCTCTTAGATATTATTCTGTCCAACAATTTCATTATGTTTGATAATGCCTTTTATCTACAAAAAACAGGAGTAGCAATGGGGTCACCTTGTGGGGGAAGTTTTGCTAACTATGTGATAGCCCAGTGGGAAAAAGAATTTTTGTACCCAAATCGAATGTTCAGTGACAATGTTTATTGGTATACACGGTACCTGGACTACGTCTTTATAATTCTAAAAGGGGATTACAATGTAGGAGCACATTTTGTAAATGAGATCACTAATTTAACATCAGTTTTACAATTTATGTTTCAATTTGAAATGGATTCAATCCCCTACTTGGACATCCAGTTGTCGAAGGATAGATCTAATAGAAGATATGTAGCCAAAATCTTCAGAAAAGTGACTTATTCCAATACTTTCCTTCATTACGATAGCTCACACCCATACCATCAGAAAAAAAGCTGTCATAAAAGGCCAATTAGTGAGGGCTGCGAAGATGATAACCTTGGATGAAGAATTCCAAGGAAAATGTGAGTTACTTAGAGGTATGATCCTAAAAAGGCCCTATCCCCCACAATTGGTTGATGAGGTAATAAGGGAAGTTGCCAGGAAAAGGAGTTCAGGACACTTCAAAGCCATTTTGAATAAGAGAGTAGGAAGTGGTGATGCTACCATAGAAGTGGAAGAACTTTAGTTGACTGGGACTCCCATAGAACATGAGACCCCTACTTATAATTTAAGCTTCAGTACACCTTATTCTAGTAACTCTAAACTATTAAGGGACATTCTTATTAACAACTGGGCCTTACTCAATGAAGATACGGTACTCAAACAGAGGTTAAGTGATAGACCATGACTAATCTTTAAAAAAGGTTGTAATTTGAAGGGATTACTGGAGATAAAAATGAAGCCATTCATGCCTAATACAGGGATGTTCAAGTATGGACGATGCCACTTTTGTAAATATATTGAGGTTGGTAAGAAGTTCCAGTTACACAATAGTACATTTAATATCAATGGCAAATACAATTGTGACACTAAAGGAGTAGTCTATTTGGCTAGATGCCAACTATGTACAAGCTATTACATAGGGAAGATGGAGCAACATCTAAAACAATGTATGTAAGAGCACCAGTACAATTTAGGTAAACAAAACAGTATAATTGCATTGGCTAAACATGTTATGGGTAACCTGGGTAATTTTTTCCATCATTTAGTCACTGAACAGGTTTTAAAAAATCCTAGGGGAGGACCATGGGCTTTGAAATTGGATGAAAGGGAGCTGTTGTGACAGCTGAGGTTGAATGCCCATGTCCCCCCTGGTTTGAATGATTATTGTTCTCTTAAATGCATTCTGAAATTAAAAGCACTAGAAAGGTAAAAAGTATAATCAGTTACTAGTAAGTGCTCTTAGTTTTTATACTAATGTTTGATATATTTAGACACATTAGGGGTGTGTGGGAATTGTATAATGATTGTACAATTATTTTTTGTTTGTATTGAGGTTAGTTTGTGCTTATTAAGTAATTTAACAGTTGACTACAGCTTTAAATGGGATAATGAGCATCGTGATGTCATCAAATCAATCTACAGTTTATTATTTAAGCTTGTTGTGCTTTGTCTGAAGAAGTTCATTAAAGCAAGTGGACGAAAGCGCTAACAAAAATCAACGTTTGTGGTCTGAATCCTTAGCCATCTTTTTTGTGTTTAATTAGTTTTTCTGAAAATGTCAGGAGGGGATGAGGCTTTCAGAACTACTCTCAGGTCTTCAGTATTGGATTTTTAACTGTAAATGTCCTTCTAGTAGTTTGAATTGGGGGGGGAGAGAATTTACAATGGTTTGGAAATCTACTGCAGTCCAGAGGCATACTACTTTTATGGTTGGTTCAGCATCACTATCCAGGAAGGCTGCAAGATTAGTTGACACTCTTAAGGTGTGCATTTATGTTATTTGGTACACCAATATAAGTGGAAGAATTAGTCATCTTCTTCTATGTTTTGTTTGGTGGTGGGGGAACACAGATATTCTCCTCCATCAGTAACTATTGGAAACTGTGTAATAAATTGTTTGATCTACGTGATAGTATTCATTTTCTTTGAAGTGCTTTTATTAGTAAATCATTTATTTTTCAACATGCTTTGTGCTAGCTCTGTGTTTGTGTCTTGCCTAACTCTTCGTGAGCTGTCTTTGGTAACAGCTTCTATCTGGATCATGGCAAACTCAAAGGAGAACGCCAAAAGAAATATAAACTAATAAAGACCTGCAGTTCTCTGCCGTTTTGCAGCCACTTCTTGCCTAAAACTACATGAGCTGATTTTGGTCATGGCTCCCAGCAGGACTGCGGCAATTTAAAATAAGAAATACTTACCTGACTTTTAAACTGAGTTAGGTCTTCTGTTTCACTGCCTTTTTACAGTGTATGTTGCTTTTTAACTTTTGTTTTAATTTTAGTGGGGTTTCAGTGAGCACACTAACCGGGATGTTATACCCTTAGCCCCCCCCATTTTACTACTATTATTTTTTGTGATCTTTTGATCAGTTTTAAGTACATACACAGTCTATATTTACTAAGTGTTTTTTAGGCAAACCCTAATTATTTATTGTCATCGTAATGATAGGTGAAGGCTAGTGAAGATAGATGAAGGCTGCCACCCTAGCCAGATAGAATTTTGTAGATAATTCTGTCATTTGTACATATTAATATAAGCCACAGGTTTATCTCATAAATGTGAAAAGACTGCTGTTAGATGTGGAACTGCAAAAAATGTAACAACAGTGCACTCTGCTGGCAGAAAGCTGACGAAGTAATGCACGTTGTGACCCTTTGATCTAAACACAGTACTGAAATGTCTAAATGAAGGCATTCTTTCTATTGTTTTAACCAAAAAGTTAAATTGCTAGATTTAAACATGCAATTGTATTTTTATTGCTCTGCTTCCAGACCAGCTGCAAGATAACAAAAGGAGGTGTTAAGAATGTAAATGTAGTTTCTGTTAGCCTGGGAACTCAGGGAAGTATGAAGAATGATGCAATGTGAACCAGGAATGTGATTTTAAAAACAGAGAGAATCCAGAGAGCATAAAGCATTTTTGTCTTGACTATCCAACTCATCAGCACTGTCTTGCTCTATATGTAAGTTTATCTTAGACTTGTGTTTTCTCTTAGAAATAGCTAGAAACTACAAAGATTAGACTATGTTTTTCTGTGATGTCAGAACTGTACTACTGAATTATTTTAAGCATTTATGTGTGATCTCTGAACACTTGACTAGCACTGTGTAGTAAAAAGTACTGTCTTGTGTTTTTATTATTTATCAAATATTTTAAAACCTTTCAACTGTGGCTGTTTTGTATAGAGATAATTTAAACTCTAAAGTTCATTGCATGTATATAGTGATCCTGTACAAGTCACTCTAATAAGCCTTGACTGTTTAGTCACACTTACCAATTGGATAATAATATTGCACAGTAATAATTGGACACCCTTTTAAGGGCCTTTGAGTAGCTGATAAATATTAGTGGGTGGTGACAGCTGGTACTATCATATAGTCTGGGAAAAGGGGGCATGGCTGGAGAACCTGTGCCAGCCTTCCCCAAGAGTGTCTGTGTGGTTATATAAACACTTCTCAAAGTGTGTGTGTGTGTGTGTGTGTGTGTGTGTGTGTGTGTGTGTGTGTGTGTGTGTGTGTGTGTGTGTGTGTCAGCTACTTGGGCAGGGACACGAAGTACTAGTTGGACAGAGAGGGTGCTGGGGGTTTTAGCTTGCCTACTAGGCTGAGATCTGGACCCTATAGCTGTGCAAGTGGGGAGCCTTATTGGGGACCTGGAGAGGAAGGGAGCGGCTTTGATATCTGTGTGTTCTTAAGGGAAATTGCACTTTACTGTGTGTATTTGTTATCCTTTCCTCCTATATGAGATGACGCTCACTGTTGTTAGTGGTGAGGATTGAGGCTCCTTGATTGTTGGGCCAGGGCACGGGTGTCACAGTCTTGTATGGTGTTTATTGCTATTTTATTTGCTGTCCTGTTATCTGTATAGTTGGAGTTACATTTATTAAGACACATTTGCTAATAGTTTGATGCAATTTTCTCTTACTTATATGTGTCTTCTGTTTCACTGCCCTTTCACAGTGTATGTTGCTTTTTTAATTTTTGTTTTAATTTTAGTGTGGTTCCAGTGAACACACTAACTGGGGACATTATACCCTAAGCCCCCCCCATTTTACTTCTTATAGTTTTGAATGCTTTAAATTTTGTACTTCAATTGGTAATGCTACCACTTTATAATCAGACTAAGTAGCTCCTATAGTTGAATTTTTTAGAAATGTTTCCTGCAAACTAAAGCTTTGCACTTACCTTATGCTTTCTGAGTGAGTGATTTTTTTTTTAGTTTTCTGGCATGCCTTTTTGTTCGAGGTTCATCCCACTCCATTCACTCTCACTTTGCTCAGGCTCATGCCTCTCCCTTACCCTACCCCATTACCAACCACCCCCCACATCAATTACCTTTATAGATAACCCTCTTAACCTCACCTTCTCTGCACCTCCCCTTCCTGTAACTCACATCCTATTAGACTTACCCCATATATCCAAACTCATCCTTCCTCTTTACACTCTTTACTTCACACCTCCCTCTACTTTCTCCCTCCCTTACTTAGTTATCTCACATACTTTTGCCTCTGTCTAATTCTTATTTACTCCTTTTCACTTACTCCTTCCCTGTAATATGTTTTGCCCTCTCTCCTCATCCTTTATTTTTCGATTCTTATCCAACCTCACATCATACCACACTCAGCTAAATCTACATCCTAATGCTCCTACTTCCTTTCACTACACTATACTTTCCAAAAGTCACTACTCCTCCCTAATATCACCCACCTTCTTTAGTAGTATTGAATTACCCTCCCCAAAATCAAATTACCTCCTATGATCTCTCCACATGACAAAAACAGACAAAACTTCCTCTTACCCTACACCATTAAATCCTTTCTCTACTTCCCTTACAGCATCCTTCAACTCTCAGGTGACATTCACCCCAACCCTCCCACTTATTAACTCATCTTTTTCACAAGCACTCTTGCAAGACTCTAACTCTACTCCCAAACATCTCTCCTTTTACTCTATAAACATTCATAGCATGCTTAACAAAATAACTGAATTTCACTCTTGAATAGAGCTATACTCCCCTAACATAACTCTGTCTGAAACTGGCTCAAACCACACAACTCTGACAATGAATTTCTCCCCCCCTGGTTATAATATTCTATGCCAAGACAGAACTTTTAAAAAAGGTGGAGGAGTTGATATTGTGTACTCTGACCTCATAACCGCATCCCCCATAACAAACCTTTCACCTTCATTTCACCCAGCTGAACTCATCATTGCCAATTACAAACTTAACCACAAAACCCTAACTATAGTCACCATATGAATCATTATCAGACTCTATTAGCAATCACTCCACTACACGTGTCCAAATATTCTCTCCTCACCTCTCTAGACTCATAAATTTAAAGTATGCTGAAAGCTTACCAGCTTCAACTCTGATAGATTTAATCATTCTCTCTTTGCTATAGACTGGTTCTTCCTTATACCCCTACCTCTAGATGAAGCTGTTCTTCAGTTCAGTTCCATCTTCCTAAATATACTAGACTCTTTTGCCCCTCCAAGAACTATTACGGTAAAATTATTTTACTCCCCATAGCTCACCAACTCTACTCAGTCCCTTATCCAAAAAAGAGATCCCACCTGGAAGCTTTGGACTAAGACCAAATCTCCCACTTACTACCACAAATATAGGGAACTCCATAATTTAACCAAAAACACATAATTATTGACAAAAAGAACTTCTACCTCTCACCACAAACTACAGAACCTAGAAATCCTAAAATACATTTGGAATACCATCAACCAAATTCTCCACCCAGCTAATCCCTCTACTCCCAACCCCACCCCTAATAACATTCCCCAAGAAACTGCAGCCATTTTCAATTCTTACTTCATAGATACCATAAGCAAAACCAACCCCACACCTTCCACTACCCCCAACCACAAAATAGCCTATTTTCACTAAATCCTGTTCCAATCAGCTACATCAAAAAACTTCTTCTCAAACTTAAACCATGTTCCCCATCAGCTGACAAACTGCCTTCCGTCTTTCTATAGGCAGCTGCTAACTCCATTGCATATCCTGTCTCTATCCTCATTAACCACTCTATTAGTGAATCCACGGTCCCTTCTCTCTGGAAAAAAATTACATGATACCAGTCCACAAAGGTGGAAATTCTATAGAGCTTTCTAATTTTTGACCCACTGCCATACTCTCTCCCTTTCATAAATTCTTGAGCACTGTGTTCATAATCAAATTTCAGCTTTTTTGACACAAGAAAACCTGATTAGCCCTACCAGATATGGCTTCCACTCCCAACACAGCACCTCCACTGCATTTATTTCCTTTATTAACTCCATCTCTCTAGCCTTAGATAATAATAAACTAGTGTCCTGCCTCTTAGATCTTTTCAAAGCCTTTGACACTGTCTCTCACCCCATCCTCCTCTCTAAACTGTCTCAACTCAACCTATCTTCACCTACTTTATCTTGCTTCAGCAGCTATCTCACTGACAGATAGCAATCTATAAAATGGCTCTGCTCTATCTCCTTTTCTCCCCATTAAAATGGATGTCCCACAAGGTTCTATTTTCGGCCCTCTACTATTTAACATCTGTGGTGGTGGTGCTGCAGTAGCGTTGTCACCTCACAGCAAGACATTGTCCCATTCAATTCTCAGCTAGAGCGTCTTCTGTGTGGAGACATGCATGAATGGGCGTACCTTTGTTGAAGGTTGTGCATCAGGGCTGGCAACTCTGCATGTAAAAATCTACTGCCAATCATTAGCAGACCAGAGTTCCGCTGTGGTGACCCCTAACTGGGAAAAGCCGAAAGACACAAACAAACTATTTATTCAACTTCATACATCTTGTCCTCAGTCATCCCTCATGCAATATGCAGATGACTCCACAATCATCTATTGCTGACAACCCTGCTGACCTTCTTACCCTGACGCAAACATCCTTTGACCTCATTGAAACATGGCTTTATAATAATCAACTCATACTTAAGCCTAAAAAGACAAAACCTCTTCTTTTCCTCCCAAAGTCACTTTATCATCTTAGGTCCTCTTTTACCACCTCTTCCCATAACAACACCTCTATCTTAGCTGATTCCCACAGTAAACTCCTTAGAGTAATTATAGATGACAAACTGAAATTTGATCTTTTATGTTCTTCACAGTATCAAGAAAACCCACCTAAAGCTTGGCTTACTGTATAGAAATAAAAAGTTCCTCACACCCAAATATAGAATCTAACTTGCCCAAGCATATCTTCTCCCTAACCTCTTTTATAGCTCCCAAATATTAACCAACTTAAAGTCCTCACTACTTTCCAAACTGAAAACTATCTACAACAAAGTTGCTAGATTTGCAGCTAACCTGCCCTCTCGATCTCACCACTGTCATGCTCTCCAGACACTCTGTTGGCTTGAGTTTCCTAACCAATTGTTATTTACTCAACTACTTGTTATCAATTCTATTTTGAATAAGTCTTCTTCTTGCCCTAACATCTCCTCAATTGTATCTCTCTATAAACCCCTTTGGTCCTTAAGAAACTCAGACTTAGGTCTGTTACAGATTCACAAACCTAAAAACTCTTTTCATCAGAATCTTTATAGCTACTTTCCTGCTCTTTCTTGGAACAAGCTTCCCATGATCTTCAGAAATATTACCCATAAAGAAGATTTCAAGAAAACTCTCAAAGGGTATCTCAATATATCTTGGATCTGCCAATGTATTCATCCCACATGATCCTATTCCCTTTCTCCTTTCACTATCCTCTCTATTCTTCCTTTTCTACATTTGACTATCTAATATACCACTTTAAATTGTAAAGATGTCTACTGATGAAATACATGTGTGTCTTTTCATAGTGTTGAGATATCACCTATTTTTATATTCTTACTACTCATATTAATGTTCTTTGTTGCTGCTTATCATACTTATACTGTTATATACTTTTGCCAAATTACTACTGTATATTTTTACAGTACGTTCTTCAATCTTTTTGCTTTGTTGTATTGCATGGCCTCTAGGACTCTCATTCATTTCTTTTTATTCAATATGCTGTTACTGTACTCTACTTTAATCTTGTATTTTTTTTATATATTTGTACAGTGGAGCTTTTCTCCCGGCAACTGCTGAAAAAGGGCTCTTGCTCAGTTGGACTATCCCGGTCAACAAATGTCAAATAAATAAATCACTATTTCCCTATATAGGCCATTCTTATTAACATTTGATCTGAAAGTATCATGGTAGGTGGTGGTTGTCACTGTTGTCTAAGAATGGTATTATAAACCAAGCCATGGGGATAAGTAGAAATACTAGAAGTAACCTGTGCTGTGTCTGGGGAAGTAGTAGGTGTTTCAGCAAGATTTGCCTCCACCTGACCTCTTAGAAATGGAGAACTATCAGCTTCATAAGAAGCAGGTTGATCTTAAGGTGGAGGAGGGGCACAAGGAATCACAGGCCAGTAGTTGTCTGAAGATTCTGGTTGCATAACTGTTAATTTTTCCAATTGTCATAAAGGAAACATACAAGAACGGGTTCCTATTACGTTATCGAACTTCAACAACTATATGGTTGAAACTATATAGTCGAACTTGCTGAAGTTTGAATACAGAAAGAAAATAAAAATAAAAGATGCAACAGTAAACTAACTGTTGCAAGCAGGGGGGCAAGCCTCCCTGCACCCCCCACTCTTTAAATATATCAACTCCGAGACCGCACTATAGTGCGGAAAGGGAATACTGCACTATAGTGTAGTCTCGGAGTTGGTATAGTTAAAGAGCGAGGGGTGTTGGGGGTGCAGGGGGGCTTGCCTCCCTGCTTGCAACAGTTAGTTTACTGTTGCATCTTTTTTTTTTTTTTGCCGTGTTCGAAGTTTTGAAACTTCGAACAGACAAGTTCGATATTGTTGTGTTCGAAGGTTCAAAACTTTGATCACGTAATAGGAACCCCAAGAACAAAGGTTTTTCATCTGCATGTTTTTGTAATGAATTTACTGTTCTATTTGCTTCTTGCAGCTGTGACTTTAACCCAGCTGAATTGCATTTTAAACTTCTAACTACAGGTTTAGTTTCCTTATTTTTTGGCTTCTTCTTGACAATCATTAAAAGCTGACCAATAAGAAGTTGGTACCTTATTCCCTTTCTGTTTCAGTTTATTTTTTAAGATTTTCTAAAGTTTTCTTATCAAAAGTCCCTTTTTCAGGAAATTGTAAAGCGCTATCATTTTTAGTGAGCTCAGACCATTTTGTCAAATAATTACAGCTGTCTATGCCATACTTGTTAAATGTATGCCTGGCTATAGTCCTGTACTCTGGTTCTCTTAAACCACTTGCACTGGTACTCATGATAAAACCCCAGTCTCATACCAAAAGAATAGATAAGCAACTATGATTACAAACCTACCCTCATACTAATAAGGAATCATCTTGTTCCTTTATTCTTTTTTTTCTTATTAAAACCTGAACTCCTACATGAGAAGGATACTTTGTCCCTCTGACAAGAATACTCTGTCCTTGTTATTTTGTGATTAAAACCCAGACTCATACAATCAAAATAAACTTGCATTGTTATTTTAACTGATTAGTTATTTCTTACATGCAATTTCCCCACTCTTATACAATTTACCCGTTCACATACAAATGTACCTAATGTAGAAATTGTTACAAAAGCTTACCTTTAGAGACTACAAACTCTGCTGAAGTTGATAAAAATAAAATTATATACTGACACAACAGAAACTTGAATGACAGAAAACCCGTCACAGTGGGCCCATTGGTAATTTATAGTGAGCAGCAGCAGAGAAGTACACAAACAGCTCAAAAAATCTGAATCTTCACAACACCAAACTGTTAAGGTACAAAACAACTTTTACACCACACAATTCAGCAGGGAATAATAATTTAATTTATTGTGAAGAAAACACACTTGTGAGAAACTAGGAAGTCAAGGTCCTGTCTTCTCAAACAATAAAAAACTTGAATGATTTATACCATTTTTGACAACTAAAATATAGCCACTGATCAATTAAAAAATAACACTACAGCATTATTTTTGCTAAGATCTCTTGACTATCTGTCTGCACCTTTCCATATTAGGCACAGGTTCATAATTCCAGAAAAGAACTTTCTACACATACCATGTTGGCGCTTCCATATTGGCAGGAAATAAATCATCAGAATAAAACTAAAACAGTAAGGAATCCATTTTGAAATGAAACATATTTAAAATGCAAACACTAACCTTGTTCCTTCATTTTACACTTCTCCCTTCATACAATATCATGGCTGAACAGATAGAATCAACAACACTAAGAGGAATGAAAACACTAGCTGCAATGGAATGAATCACAGCATCACTACTAGAATCCATGTTTGTTGTTCTATATTTGTGAAGTAGAGAAGTACAAATTGACAAATTGAATATGCCATGGTGGTACGGTGGTAGCATTGTTACCTCACAGCAAGAGGTTCTCCCATTTGAATTGAATATGCCATCGTGGTACGGCGGTAGCGTTGTTACCTCACAGCAAGAAGTATTCTCGGCTGGGCTTGGGAGTGCCTTCTGTGTGGAGTCTGCATGTCCTCCGCGCGGTTGGGTAGCGTTCGAAAGACATGCGTGCGTAAATGGGCATGCCTTCGTTGAAGGTTAGGCATCGAGCTGGCACCATGTCATTTCGTAAAAAATCTACTGCCAATCATTAGCGGACCGGAGTTCCGCTGTGGCGACCCCTTACCGGGAAAAGCCGAAAGACAACAAGAGAAGTACAAATTGATGCCTACTGTCAAAAAGAAAGTTCTGAAGTCACAGGATGCCAGATATCAGCTCACAGAAGTTGCATGTGAAGGACCTCCTCAGATGTCCTGTTTTTATTCTAACAGCAAATGATTAACAGATAATGCTTTTGCACTTACATGAGTTTAGGTGAAAATGCATCATTGATTTCACTTGAATAGAATGAATGCAGGAGAATATGTATTTGAATCAGTCCAGGGGAAACTGCAACCTATACTGACATGTTATGCATTACCTATAAAGACAAAATATAGCATTATTTTTAGTTTACTATATATTAACCACATTTTTAAATAGTCTTAACATATCATACCTAAAACATCTAAGAGAATGGCTAGGGTTGAGAGAACATATTTGTAGCAGAGTGCACAGTATATATTGTTATGGTATGGTATCCACCTGGGGTAACTGACAGGTGGCAAAGAACTGGACTCTTGAGCTTCAGTTGCCCAAGGTTCAACCCTCTGACAACTGAAGACATTCTATAGGAAATCACTGGTGGTGAGTTCTACTGGCACCAAAGCCCTTTTTGGGGGAACTTTCCTCTTCTTTGAGTTGGCGCAACTATGGAGTTGGTGTGCGTGTGTGTGTGTGTGTGTGTGTGTGTGTGTGTGTGTGTGTGTATATATATATATATATATATATATATATATATATATATATATATATATATATTTATAAGTTGGGGGAAGTGGCTGTTTTATTCAGCAAATACAGTTTCCTGGGATGGTGTTACTCTGGTTAGGATTATGTATTTTCTTCCACTCAGGTTAGAGATGGGAGATAGAGACGAATGCAATTAATTGCAGTATTGCTCCATATGTGCTAATGAAGGAGATGTTTTAATTATTTTCAATGAGTTCAAGGGCAGTTCCAATGGTTCTGAGGGGGGTGAAGAGTGCATACCAGACTGTCAAACTAGTTCTGTTGCTTATTAACAGTGTATCAGTTACCACGCACAATCACAGTGTGGGGAAGAAGTTACAAAACAGGAAAAATAGCACAAGCAGTAGCAGCAGGAAGAGAGGTAACAGGCTGTGAGTGCTTCAAAGTTAAATTATCAGTAGCCAGGATTCTCTTAGCAGTAAAGCTGGCTAGCAGGATCGAGGCAGAGAAACAGTAAGGTACAGGCTACAGAAGGAATGCACTAATTATTTTCTTTTAGTAGGGCTAGTGAGGTGGAGACAAAATACAGGGATGAATAGTTGCCCAACACAATGCATCTGAAATTCTCCAGGTGCAACTAACACTAGGTAAGACTGCAATCCAAATTGTAGCTTGCTACAGATCCCTCCCCATGCCCCAAGATTCTCACTACACCTTTCTAAACATACTGGAAAATATTAAGATACAACGAAACACCCTAATACTGGGTGATTTCAACTACCCAGCCATTAACTGGGAAAACTACTTGGGTTCCAACTCCTTTTCCCAACGGTTCTTGGAATTCATAAATTCCAATGCCCTGGATCAACTAATCCATTGTCCCACCAAGGGCTCCAATATCCTAGACCTAGTCATTACCAACATGGGAGATAGATGCTCCACACCAGTGGTCACCCCCTCATTGGTCAGGTCTGACCATAAGAAAATCACCCTTGACATCCACATCCCACCCCCACCCCCCAGTAAGGAAACCTCCTTAAAAAAACTTCCCCAAAGTCAACTTCATGCTACTGAAGTCAGAAGTGACAAACTTCATGACACCCATGCAGACGGGATGTGAAAGTTCGACTGCAGAATCCTACGCTAAACCACTGTATGAGCACATCCACTCGTGCATGAATCGTGCCATCCCAAATAGAACCAAGATGCTCGCCTCCAAAAAAAGGAAGCCAATCTGCTGGTCCCCTGCTATAAACAAACTATACAACAGAAGGAAGAAACTGTTGCAGAAAAAAGGAAAATCCCAGGATACAAAAAACTCCCTCACCAGCCTCAGTAAGAAGCTGAGATCCCTCATAAAATCCTCAAAAGCTAGTTACGAAAATAAAATTGTAAAAGATTCCAAAGACAACCACAAGGCATTCTATAGTTATGTCAAGAATCTAAATGGCAATGCTCATATCTGCTCTGAGCTTCAACAGAATGGCATTAAATATATTGATCCCAAGGATATTGCCAATATCCTGGCAGATCAATTTAGTGCCAACTTCACCCCCCTCTCACCCCCTAAAGGGCCCATCTCAATACCAAAAGATTTCCAAATTCCGGTAATCATGGCCACACAGGTAGAAACCACACTCCCCAAAGCTAGGAATACAGCATCCATGGGACCAGATGACATCCCAGGCTGTGTACTACATGAACTACAAAATGAACTGGCACCTCACCTAAGTGTCATGTTTAATCATAGCCTCATCTCAAGCTTCATGCCCACTGAGTGGCGCACAGCTACAGTTATCCCACTCCACAAGGGGGGATCCACCTTGGATCCTGGGAACTACCGTCCCATCAGTCTGACGAGCCTGATCTGCAAGGGCATGGAACACATTATCATGGAACTTATAAACAAAGACATTGGCAACCTTCAAACACTGGACCCCACCCAGTTTGGGTTTGTGAAGGGTTGATCTTGTCTCCTGAACCCGACTGACTTTTTCGAATCGGTCTCCAGAGCTGTGGACGAGGGTAAGGCAGTCCACACAGCCTATATGGACCTTGCCAAGGCCTTTGACACCATCCCCCACTCTGGAATCATAGATAAACTTACTAAGCTGGGCATAAATCCCTACGTCACTCGATGGGTTGCCAACTGGCTTACTGACAGAACCCACACTGTAAAAGTAGCCGACTCCAAATCCAGCTCCAGACAAGTGACAAATGGAGTACCTCAGGGTTCAGTCCTGGGACCACTCTTGTTTGGCATCTACTTCTCTGGCTAAAAAGTTTGCAGATGACTGCAAACTGGGAGCCATTATTGAATCCCCAAATGATGTGGATATTCTACAAAAGGGCCTTACAGAAATAGATGCCTGGTGCCAGAGCCATGGGCTCAAGCTTAACGCCAAGAAATGTATAGCTATCCCCTTTGGAAAAAAAAAACATGTACCCATGAATTACCACATAGGTGACAGTACACTAAACATCGAAAGTATGATGAGAGACCTGGGGACACAGGTGGACAGTGGTCTCACTTTCGATAACCACATCACCACAACAGTCAGGAAATCCTTCTATGTGGCACACCTGATCACTAAGGGCTTTTCATCCAGAAAAAAAGGAGGTCATTGTCCCACTGCACTCATCCCTCATTAGACACTTTATAGAGTATAATGCCCCATTTGGTATGTACCTCACAAGACATCTGCAACAGCTGGAAAGGCCACAGAAATACCTCACTAAAAGAATCACAGGCCTAAAGCAGATTCCATATGCTGACCATCTAAAAAAACTCCAGCTATACTCTGTGGCATATTGTCTACTCAGAGGCAATCTCTGCTTAACATACAAGGCCATGTCAAACCCTGAGCTGTTGGACATGCTCCACTTAAAGAAATCCCAATCCCTCAGAGACACATGCTCCAGGGATGTAAACCTTGTCATCACAATGAACAAAACATGCTGGAGGGATAGGTTCCTGACCCAGAGACTCCCCATACTCTGGAATAGATTGCCCATACATGTCAAGCAGAGCACCTCCTTGGCCCTCTTCAAAAGGAACCTTGATGATGTGATGGGAGATAAGAAATTCACCCCAGGGATCATGTCAGTTGCCCTGCTAGACAGGGGTCCAGAGAAGTAAATATTGTGGGAAGAAATATCCAGGGACTTGTTATGGCTAGGCTTGTATAGGCCCTAGGGCCGATAGCCTAATACCAGCCTATGAACCTATGAATGTTGATGGTGATAGCTTTCATAAATATCTACTTTGATCATAATATATCTTGGTAAGTATTTATAAAATCAGTCTAAGCATATTAGAAAATTATTTTACATATTTCTGAGCATGTACACTAACACTCAAATACTACAGTGTTAAGTGTAAACACCACTGTGTCAATGTACAATCACATGCAGCTTAAATGATAGAGAATACTTCTATCATCAGTTCTGAATATTTCAGAGTGCATACAATAACACTCATATTATATTATACACTAAAATCAGTACATTTTCAGAATACATTAATATATAGAAGTGCCCAGCTTCTATTTGCTATAGACCTAATAGACTGACTTTCTGTTCTGGCAACATGGCATAGAAGGATGATCCCTGACTATATCAGTAGCCTAGATGTTGGTTTACAACCCCATATTACACCCATTGCACCCTCTCTCCATCATGCTTATGCAGAACACACAGGGGACAATGCATAAAAATAAAATTCCCTAATGATTGCTTCGATGAGTGCTACAATCCAATATGGTTGGCAGGCATGGATGAGTGGCAAAAATGTAGAAAAAAAACAGACTATCCACAGAGTTTTATCTTTATATAAGCCACTTAACCATATCCTTGAATATCATTGTGAATCAATGATACCCTGATTAATTTACATAGTAACTACCCTTCTAGAAATAAGTACCCCAAGATGGCAGGTTTGCTACCCATGGGGTACACAGTTATTACTATAAATAATGATTGTAATGTCCAGGAATTTTAACACACTGATAAATAGAATTTATCATTAACAGATTAGCATAACCTGTCTTCCAGACACACTGGTATGGACATCAGTGTAGACGAGGAACTGAATGTATTGAAAATGACCAGTTTTCACTGGTTTCATACAATGTGTGTGATACTCACTCTGGACAGTGAAAGTAGGAGTGGTTGCACTAGTGCCATGGAAAAGGAAGTTCCATCTGAAGAAAAGCTGAGACCCAAAGGCAGCATAGAACCATCCATTGTACTTCACATGGAATATATTTGTAAGTGGACTGATTAGATTCCATTATACAATGCTTTTTACAGCACTATTCTATGAGCATTTTGATTCTGCAAGGAGATTGTAACCTTAACTGGCTAAACCCAGCTAAGTTACAGCTTGGCAGAGTCCCAGGAGTCCATAACCAAACACTGCAGGAGGGCTGACCCTTCAGCTGCAGCTCATTTACTCCTTGATGTGGTAATCACCAGTATCCTTACCATTTCCTGTAATCTACTATCCTACCCAGTTCTTTAAATAGCAAAACTCCCATGGTCTCCAACTAGTCATTCGGAAGACCAGAGATTGTTCCACTACTGGCAATTGACATGCAAATTCTAGAAAGTATGGAACTTGCACTACTGGTAATATTTGATAAGACTGACTGGGCCCACCTTACAGAGAGACATAGCCAGTCATAGCACATGTCTTCTTTAACCATCTTATCAAGATTCAGAGCAGTCTGCTTCCCTGCCATTGCATAAGGCTTAAAGAAAACAAGTATTCCTGATTAACAACTGTATACAGCTTAGACAGAAAAAGATATCTTGACTGACAAGAGTGGAATACAAGCTCTCTAGGTACTATTCACTGTTAGAACTACCTCAAACTTAAAGGATGAAGTCACTGAACTTAGTAAAATCCTGGTATAGACAACCTAACAAAGGATCTTGGGTAGCCTTCAAAACATTTTGTAAAGTTATTAAATAACTTTCAGGTGGCATCAAACAGTTAAAAAGGAGTTGCACTGCAGCTACAGAAGACACTACTCTAGCTAACTAAATCAAACATCACCATGTCAGACCAGCCTGGACTGGTTCCACTGCCTATGACAACACATTGACTGAGATTAACTTTTCCCCTACTTACTGTTTTACTTCTTGGAAGTACCTCATATGGCAATTAAAATCCTACTTGGCAAGCTGGAGACTTCTTCTGGCACCAAGTTTTATCCCTCCACCAGGTCTTGCTTAAGACAGTGCTTTTATTTGAAACAAGCCTTTGGGTCCCATATTTAATCTCACTAAGACTTTAGGAACTCTGCCACTGTGTTTCAGATTCGCTACAATCTGTCCTCTATGGAGGGTCATCCTCTCAGCAGGCCTACAGCCAACTTTACCCATTAGTTAAGATACTTCAGTGGATTCTGCATGAACAAATCTTTGACTATGTCAGGAGCACAGTTTTCAAAAGATGTAGGATACTTTGACAGACAATTATAGTGTAACTAATTCCATCCTTTCTATTCTGAAAAGTTCTTTCCATGTGTGCCATATTTGTAGAGATGAGAAGGGCTTGGCTGACCATACCAAACTCTTTTACATACTTAAAACTCTTGGTTTTGGAGATGGACCACTAGGGTGGATATAATACAATTTAATGATATACTTTTCAATTAAATGCTTCTTGGTTTTGGAGATGGCCCTCTAAAGTAGATATAATACTGTTCAATTAATTGTACCTAGCTAGTTTTAATGAATATAGTAGGATTCCCTTTTTATCCATTCTTTTTCTTGTTTCTTTTCCTCCTGTTGATTCCTCCTCTGCCCTGTCTGAATAGTAGGCACAACTATCATGCCCATTTTGCTCACTGTCCTCCTGTGCCTAATTCCTGTCTGTAGTTCTCTAAAGACCCCTCACTTGCTTCCCTTTCAGCTGATTCCTGCCTGCACTTCCCCACCTATCTCATTATTTTTTTGCCTGTCCTTCTATATCTTTCCTCTTTTGCCAACCATGTCTTCTCCCCCAGCTCTAACTTGTTCAATCTCAAAATGTCTTGACTCCTTCTAGCTTACTAACTTGTAACATTTCTACCTATCCCATCATAAATGTTCCCATACTGGTTTCCTGAGCTTACAAACCTTCCAGCTTAGTCTCTCTATCCTTCTACATGCTTCATATCCAGGTACCTCTATGGGTCCCTCAGTGTGGAATATTTATTAAAATATTAAAAAATTATCAGTGTTAAAATGGATTTCTAGTAAAATTATTTTAGATATTACAACTGTCAAGACAGATTTCTATATGTCAGACCAGAATCATGTTTGTATTCTAAAAGGCATGGGTACAGCAACTGTATTTTGCGAGCTAGATAAAGCTCATAGTTTGGTTTTGTTCTTTAACAAAATGATATTATAACACATTGCTTGCCTAAAAAAGTTAGTTTGTTTTTCTTTTATTACAAGTTCTGTAATAAATACAACACTATTTGTATAAAACAGTTTTGTAGAAATAGTCATAAAAACAGTAAAAGTATAAAAATGTAATGAGTATCAACAGTCTTTAAATTAAAATTGCATATGTCTACTGCCAATTAAATGAATATTATAACTAAAAAAATTCCAAAATATCATTATGTAAAACTAACTGGTACTTTGTTTCGTGTACTTAAATTCTATAGTTCTGCAATGCTAGTTACATTAACATTAAATTTAGCTTTATGTAATTTCGGTTGTTTGTAGTCACTCTGTTCAAATAATAACTGTTTTCGTTAAGCTGCATTTGTCTTTCAATAAATTTACTAAAACTGGACAGTAACAAAAACCTGTTAAAATTCAACCACATTATTAGCTGACAACATATCCCAATACAACTACCTCTCCCATATAGTCTAGTCACCCATCCTCATTATTCAGTTTGTTGCAGAATCTATCTGCACCCGCATCAATTACGCCTACAGTATATACAACAGATTTACTTGCAACCTAATAAAGCATTCTAATATTTCTTACGTAGCACCCTTCTATCAGATGGAAACTCACACAGCTTACTTAATAATAAATTCTACCTCAAAATACAGTTTTTGGTAGCCTCCCAAATATACAACAAAATATAGAAGAATTACAATTTTTGCTTAGAAATGTTTACATAGATATTTTTATACCCCAAGAAGACTCCAGAGAATTTTTCCTCAGGTAGACAGCAAACGTTGGAGGTGTGATGGGGAAGAAAGAGGTACTTGAGAAAATAATTTCTATGAGTGGAGTGGGTTGGCGGACTTTAAGGATTCCCTGAGGGATGCACTGTTGGAGATGCTGGGTGGGCAGATTGGTGTGATAAGGGAGATGATTTTTCTGAGCTATGATAAAGAATCGGAATTGCCTAGACATGGTAAGGCCTTGCTGTGTCTAATTATGGTGGCTGCCAAAAAAAGCAATTACTAGAAAATGGAAATCAAAATCTAAACCAACTATATTAGAAGTAGTGAATATAGTAACAGAGATAAAACAATTGGAATTGAGATGTTTAGATAAGGGTAATTGCAAACTACATAGGAAAAACGGGAACATTGGGAACAATATACATATGTGGAGGAATGAGGTTTAAAAGAAGGTAAGACTTAAATGAGCTATGTAAAGTGATGTATAATGTTTGCAATTGGGAGTGTGGCAGTATGGTATGTGATGTAAAATGCTCAAATTAGTATTCTGTTGATGTGATTTGTTTTCATTTATATAAATGTATGATTGCTTATGTTGCAAGGGATGGTTTAATAAAAATGTTTCTTGTTTAAAAAAAGGGGCAGGAATTGAATAATTTATATAATGTTGCTTAGGTTATATGATATATAGCAATATATATGAAGTACAATGTTTGTTAATGTTAATTTAATACAGTTGGATTACTTTTGTATAAATGTAAATTTGCTTATGTCACAAGCGATAATTCACTAAAAGTGCTTAAATAATACAGTTTCTGGTGTATAAAAAAGGTCAATGCTGGGGGTTTAGAGTGAGCAGCCAGTAGGGATGAACATGGAAAGAATGGGAGGGTGGTTGAAGTTCAGATATTACAAGTGGTAGACAAATGAGGACACACTGTATGTAAGAACATAAGAGTGTGAGTGTCGGTGGGGTGAGAGGGAGAAGCAGTAACAGGTATTTCTACAGGATGAAAATGAACTTAAATGCCTAAATAAATGCCTTAATCTTGAGCTGGCATACGGCTGTCCTAGAGCTCTTCACAGTTCACTTATAATTAAATATCAAGTGTAAAGTGTTTTCACTATTTCTTTTTGTTCTAATTATGCCCTCAACTTGTAAATTAGGATGTTTTTTATTCTAAAATCTATATTTCATCTATAATGTTTTACTTTTATTTTATTTATTTATTTTACATTTGTTGACCGGGATAGTCCGTCTGGATTACATGTCCATTTTCAGCGGAGGCCCGGGGAGAAAAGCTCCACAGTGACAGTGATTAATACATTAAGATCATACAAAGAAAAAAAAAAGCAAAAAAAAACGTAATTTCACTCATGCAACAGAAGAGATACAGTAAAGTGTTGATTATACTAAACATATACATTAAAGTGTAAAAGTATTATACAATATTGAGTTTACAAAATATTAACACATATTCCAGTATACTAATTCTCCTACTGGGCACTTAACTTCTTTAGTTAAGAGGAGATGGGAGAAAGTAAATGAAGAGGGGATGCATAAAGGAGAAGATCTATACAAATTGGAGAAAGGATTAGTCAGGATTAGAGCACTGACAGAGCCAATTTGACCTTAGATGGTGATGTAATTTTTTTTTTGAAAAAATATAAAAAGGAAATACAGGAGAGGCTAGGAGGGAGGAAATTCCATATTTTACCAATGGTATTGGTGAAGAGTGAGTCGCCCCATACATTGTTGGCTTTGATTGTTTGAACTAGGAGTTTGTTGGAGGAACGCAAACTACTGAGATTATTGTAGGGTTTGATTAAGTTTTTCAGAGCTGGAGTTTTGTAAGGTTGGTTCAGGATTTTAAATGCTTCGATAAGTTGGGTCTGTTTTAGAAGGTTAGGGTATTCAATCCAATCTAGGTTTCTTAGGTTAATACAGTGGTGTGTTCTGTAGGGCATTCCTGTAGCAAATCTAGCAATCTGATTATAGCAGCGCGCTAGTTTGTTTAGTTCAGATGTGTTGAGGTTAGTGAGCATAGGAGAGGCATACAGGAGGGTGGAGAGAAGATGTGAGCGGGCCAGGGTCACTTTTGCTATAGGAGTTAGAAAGGATTTGATCCGATATAGTGACCCGAGTTTTTTGTTAATGGTCTTAATGGTCTGATTGATATGAATATCAAATTTGAGTTTGTTATCTATGGAGACTCCTAATAGTTTGGTATAGGGGTTATTTCAGTGGACCTGTATTTATTAACTTTGATAAACTGTTTTTTTTTTCTGTTTACTGCATACTGCGCAACTGTCCAACTACTTCCCTATTACATGTCAACCAGCCCTGCCTTCAGAAAATGTATTAGAGGGAAGAGAAACAATTCTGTAGTGGGTTGCCATGTTTTTTGTAGTCTGCAGCTGATGCTATTACAGAGTAACCAGGATGCAGCAAAATTAATTATGTAAAGAATAAATCAATAAATAAACATTTATATTCAAGTAGAAGCTAATAAAAGTAAGCTGGAACAGGAGAAGATTATTAATAAGGTGTATAGTGCTTGGCAAACAGTGTAATAAAGCAGATGCAAAACTAATAAACTGTTCCCTACCAGTGGATTGATTGATCAGTTTTACGGAGAAAACTATGGATGTGTGAATCACATACAGTCTGGATTTCTCCAGAAAACCACTTAAAGATAGAAAGGAAAAAAACAGAGAAATAAAAGAAAGGGAAACAACAGTTTAGTGAAATGTTTTACCTGCTTTGAAAGTTGCTAAAAACACTTAGCACTGTTGAAAAGAAAGGCATACCTCACAACTTATTTGATTAATAATTCTGAACAAATTCAAAAATAATGGGAGGACAAAAGAGCAAATCAGGGGCAGTTTTTAAATATGTCTCTAATTCACTTAAAAAGTTAATAGAGCAACAGGTTCTGCATCAATATGCATTTTCTGAACCATAGACAGGGGAATGTGATGGGTGAGTAGTATGGAGAAGGGAAAATATTAGTGTGTGCGTTTAATTTCTAATGAAATCAAAATGTACTCATAGTCAAAAGATCTGTCTTCAAAATGAAAATGAACCGGGTTTACCGTTAATCAGTGTGTATGATCTGGAAAGATATGGATGGATTAAATGCCATATAGTGTTTTCTAATGAAGTCAGTGCCTTTTATTTTCCCCTTTTGCCTGACATTCTTGTGTTGTTACTGCTCTGCCCTAAACTATACCTCTCAACTTTCATTTTTAGGGATAAAGTCATGGAACACTTTTAAAAATATTTGTTTAGTGCCAAAAATGTTAACTATACCTCTCAACTTTCCGATTTAGGGATAAAGTCATGGAACACTTTTAAAATTATAATTAGTGCCAAAAATGTGATACACTTTAAATTAGAAACCATGTGTTGTGTTTCCTGTGTTTTTACAATAGTTATATTTTATTAAGTTATGCATTTTCTACATGGATTTTTTTTTAGAATCCGAATTCCTTGTTGGTTGTTTTTAAGACTATAATTTGTCTTTTTTTTTACAATAAAGATATAAAGATCTAATATGCTGTCTCTGTCTCGCACTGAAATGTGGAACTGAATTCGCCTACTATTATAAAAACTTTTTAAGGATGGTTTGTGCGTCTAATACGTTTATTACGGTATGATCAAGCTTTACTTTTTAATTACTCTTATCTTTAACTCTACGGCCTAAAACAAAAGTAGTTATTGTTACTAGCACAGATAACATTATGGAAATTTATACTTTGTAAATGTCCGGTATAAACTTGATGCATTAGAAATCTCGGGTTGCCATCGGTTAACAGCCTCCTTGTAAAAACAGTGAAAGTGTTCCTTTCACCGTTGATCAGTCTGACAATCCCGTCTCAAAGGCATAGCTATCAACCTTCCATCTTCAAAGTGAGGAACACTATGTCGTAACGTGGAACAAATAGGCAAAATGTGGAACAGTTATTAACAGCTTAATAACACATTCAACTAGGAAGCTCACAGGATGATAACATGTTACTTATCTTTTCATGAATCATTATGATTCAATTCAATATTATTTATCATGAATATCAGCTTAAACGGTTTATAACACTGACTGTGTGATAGGGTTACCACCTGTCCCACTTTGCGAGGGACAGTCCCTCTTTGAGCAGTTGTGTCCTGACAAAAAATTGCAAAAATGGCAAATGTCCTGAGATTTTAGGAAACAATTATTTCCTATATTTTATGTAATAGCTGCATAAAACAGTTATTCTGTATCTAAAATACCTAAATGTTATAAGAAACAGAATGAGCAACTAAAATGCTACAAGAATAAGCTTTTATTTAGGCAAAAAATGTAAGTTCTAATTTTTGTATTGACCGTGCGTATGTGTCGGCCTGTGAAATCTGATGTTTGTACCAAAAATGTCCCACTTTGCCCATTTGAAAAGGTGGCAAGTAACCCTACTGTGTGACAGATACTTTCAGTGCGGGATTGCGATGAAAATGGATGTTTTAAGACACAAAATGAGGGTCGTTCCTCATAATGAGATAGTGTTAGGTATAAAGAAAGAACTAAACACAAGCGTGCTCTATACCCAGCCTGCAGGAAACATTTCCGCCTTCTGCAGTCCACCTCTCCGTCACGAAGTTTTATTGAGCGTGTCATGCTGGAGTCCTTTCCCTCACTATCTTTAAATTATTTTCAGGCTGAGTTGGAGAACACTCGTGGAAAGATATATAAACCAACACCGATTCATAATTTTGGTGTATGTTAATGCAATGTCGAAGCACCAGGCCAAAAGGGACGAAATGTGTGGTTGCTATGCAACCGCAATGTTTGGGTTACTGAGGTAACAAGAGGCTGGTAGAAAAATAACTCTCGAACCTGGTGGAAGTGTAACTGGAAGAGACCTCGTTCTTTTTTTTTTTTTCAATACGCTGGTACAATAACAGGATCGTGCGACTGCGCAACATTAATGGTGCTTGAATTAAAAACACAAAGAGCAACGAAAAGAATAGCAAGACAAATGCGTTGTTTAAGCAGGTATGAATAACTTGTCAGAACACGTCTTCGCAATATATTAAAGCCAAAATGAATAATTTTTATGCAGCAACTAAAATAGTATTACGGGGTTGAGACCAACACAGTCATAATACAGTTCCCCACCGTTAGACGAGTTCTTTTTGTACGCAAAACGTGACGTTTTTCTCCCTTTACACTTGGCGGTTGCAGCTGTGGGAGTTTGGGACTAATCACCCTCACATTCTTTGGACAAAGCCAGAAATGATGGAGAGACAAATGCAGAAAACCCGAACAATTTTTAAATATTACTCGAACTCACTTAAAAAGTTAGAACTGGTTTTGCATAATTTATAGGAAACGTCTCTGGTGTTTTAGCTGATTGTATTCATCAGTGGATTACATGGAGAAAAAAACGAGCTAGAGAGGACAGGGCAAGCCTATGGGGCATTGCCTTTGGATGAAAATAAGCATGCAGATAATTTAACAAATTGCTTGCTTTGAGGAAATGATGGCAGCCATATATTTATCATATCAGTCAGCTAAAATTATGTATCATATCATTGCCAAATCAAACGTTAGGTGTCAGTCAGGCCAAATCAATGCCACTCAAGAACATTCAGATGTGTGCAAAGGTCGGAGTCAAATCAACCAGGCTGTAAATGCCACTACAAGCCCTGTAAATGTTCAGTCTATATCAATTGCGGACGGTATCAGCAACCAAACACCACCAGTCCCGTCACCCTTCAGCAAGATACCAGTGGCTGAAGGGCTCTACCACGTGCAGTACCCCAAGTTGTGGTCCCCAGCCTGCCCTGTATACCATGAGGTGGCCCAACCACAGAAAGGCCAAGCTGTCCAAGCCCGCACCCCTCCCCAGGTCAAGCACACCCCTTTACAATTTCACCTTCAAATTATGCTCTTCCACCACAGGAAGATGGCTTGTCTTAGAAGCCATCTTGCTCCCAAGGAAGTCTGCCAACCTTCCGATTCCTTTTTTAATGAATCCAGTAAATAACTTTGTTCCTAAATGCGACAAGTGAACTCCTTCACTTCTGTAAAGTTCTGGTGAATTTATAGTAATATTAGTGTGGTGCACTATCCAATCTGCTAGCTCAATTACCTGTTGCCTAACAAATTTGTTTGTCAACTTCCTAAGCCTTTCGACTGCTTTGATGTTATTTGCTCCTCTCTAGGCTGGTCTTTAAATTATATTTGACTATGCAAGCTTTATGTTTGTTTATTTCTGTGTGATCTGCCTGGGCAGTTAAATTCTGTTTTTGAGGTACAGCAATGGGCTACTAGTGACATTGTTCCCTCTGTATGCAATACAATTACACTTGGCTAGATAATAACTCACAATACTTTTAAAGCTGCCAGCAGGTGCCTCTACTGCATTTCTCTCCTTCCCAGCCAGGGGCATTTCTTCTTCTTTGAAACCCAGGTTTCTCCCTGTTTCACCCAATTCTGTGGCTGTGTGGTACATAGAAGAATGGCCCAGAATCCATATCTCTGCCAGCTGCTTTATGACAACTACAAAAGAGAATACTGATTAGTCATAATAATCTATCTTCTGGACGCTTGTGATCTCCTCTGACCTAAGTGCATTAACTCTTTATGATGCTCTTTTTATGAAGCAGCCCCTGTTCTGATAGAATGCGCCGTTAATTTGTTATTGTCAAGCCTTAGCTACCATATAGCCTTTTACAGCACTGCACTGAATTGGTAACTAGATAAGGGAGCATGATCTCTAACTCCCTCTCTTCGTCTCAAGCTTATGCTGTAACTCCATCCTTCTTCATCCCTTTCTCTTTCTATGCTATCCCCTATTTTTTATGTAAATATGTCATGTATTTTGTTTTTGAAACATTTTTTTGACTACAACAATTATGTTAACCTCTGTGTAATTGCAGTTTCCTGTATTCATGTATTGCATTTTTGCTCCTATGTAGGTATACAGTTTCCTGTATTCATGTATTTTATATGTTAATGCAATGTTGATGTAGAATTTTGTGTTACTGTTACTGCAGAATCTAGACTGCGCTTACCATTGGTCATTTGTGATCAGTGATGTACCCCAGTAAACATATATTTATACAAAATACAATAAAATAAATGAAACCCTGAAACTTCTTTACTTTCCCTGTGTTGCTAGGTCCCCCATCTGGTTACATGGCTAGCTGACTACCAGACTACTGTGCCCCCTAAACATATTGTGCTTGTCCTTTAACTCTCTCACCTGGATATATACTGTCCCAGCTAGACAGATGCCAACCTGTACTCATTACTATACATAACATTGCATCACCCACCCCCTAGTGACAGCTGAACTGATCTTTTTATTTAATATCTCTGATTTTTGCCTTTTTTTGCTCTGTCCTCTCTACAAGTTTGACTTTCTCATGACTCATTGATGACCGTAGTTGGTCAATAATGCCAGGTATTAGTGTTACTTGCAACTTATTGTTCAGAAAATGCACAATGATGCAGAAAATATGGTCTGTTAACTTTTGAAGTGAATTACTGTAGCACTTGTAAATTCCCTTGATTTTGGCTTTTGTTTCTCCATTAGGTTTGGCTTTGTCCAGAATCTGAGCCAAGAAGTTGAGAGGTATGCTTCAACTTTCTGCCTCAAGACACAGATGACCTTCTGTTTATCAGGTTGGAGATTTATGACTATATACACATATCTACCAGATTTATAAGTAAATCTGGAATATTCAGAGTACCATTTGCTTTTACCTGACAAAGATTTATTTTGCTCTGTATTGCTCGATTCTTGTCACTGAACTAATGTAAGTATCTAAAGGCAAACACTTGCATATTAGTGTGTTTGCATGTTTGCACTTTTATAAACTAAGCACCAACTAAGTAGTACCCACCCCTTTTATTATATGCAGGTAATTAGGGAAACAAGATTTATCTTAAAAAAAAGTGTTTGTGTAAGAAATTAACTAAGTATCATTTACCTTATGGTAAGCACTTAGGTTTAAAGTCTTAGTTCAGCAGCATCTAGACATGTTGGGAATTACTCTTTTAAAGAATTATGCTTCATAGGTTCATAGGTAGGTGCTAGGCTATTGCCCTAGGGCCTATATAAGCCTAGCCAAAAAGGTGTCCTGGCTTTCGCCACCCAAGAAAATATTTTTCCTGTGCCCCTATTGAGCAGAGCCACAGAGGTGATCCCCGGGGTGAATTTCCTATTTCCTATCCAATCATCGAGATTTTTCTTGAAGAGTGCTAATGAGGAGCTTTGTTTGATATAGATGGGTAGTTTGTTCCAGAGTATGGGAAGTCTCTGGAACAGGAATGTATTCCTCTAGCATGTTCTGTTTAATGTGGTGACAAGGTTTAGGTCCATAGAGCGTGTAGCTCGGTGGGATTGGGATTTCTTTAAGTGGAGCATGTCCAACAACTCTGGGTTTCACATAGCTTTGTATGTTAGGCAGAGATCGCCTCTGAGTAGGCGATATGTGACTGTGTAAAGCTGGAGTTTTTTGAGACGGTCTGCGTAGGGCATGTGTTTGAGGCCGGTAATCCTCTTTGTGAGGTATTTCTGCGGCCTTTCCAGTTGTTGTAGATGTCTTGTGAGGTACATACCAAAAGGGGTGTTGTACTCTATAACGGGTCTAATGAGTGATGAGTAGAGGGGAACAATGACCTCTTTTTTTCTGGATGAGAAACCTTTTGTGATGTGTGCCACATAGAAGGATTTCCTGACTACTGTGGCAATGTGATTATGAAAGGAAAGACTACTGTCCACCTGTGTCCCAAGGTCTCTTATCACACTTTCGGTGTTAAGTAGACTACCACCTATGTGGTAGCTCATGGATACAGAGTTTTTACCAAAGGGGATGACAATGCACTTTTTGGCATTGAGCTTGAGGCCATGGCTATGACACCAGGCATCTGTCTCAGTGAGGCCCTTTTGTAGGATGTCCACATTGTTAGGAGTTTCGATTATGGCTCTTAGTTTGCGTCATCTGCGAACTTCGTTAGCAAAGACCTTCTGTGTTAGCCTGTACTTCAGAAAAGTAGATACCAAACAGGAGAGGACCAAGGACTGAACCCTGTGGTACTACACTTGTCACTGGTCTGAAGTCGGATTTGGAGTCTGCTACTTTCACAGTGTGGGTTCTGTCAGTGAACCAGTTGGCAACCCATCTTGTGATGTAGGGATTTATACCTAGTTTAGTGAGTTTATCTATAATTCCAGAGTGGGGGATGGTGTCAAAAGCCTTGGCGAGATCTAGATAGGCTGTGTGAACCACCTTATCCTCGTCTACAGCTTTGGTGACTGCTTCAAAGAAGTCTGTCAGGTTTAGGAGACATGCTCTGCCTTTTACAAACCTGAACTGGGTGAGGTCCAGAGTTTGGAGATTAGCAATGTCTTTGTTTATAAGTTCTATGATGATACATTCCATGGCCTTGCAGACCAGGCTTGTTAGGCTAATGGGGCAGTAGTTCCCAGGGTCCGTGGTGGCTCCCCCTTTGTGGAGTGGGATAACCGTCACTGTGCACCATTCACTGGGCACAAAGTCTGAGGTGAGACTATGGTTGAACATAGTGCTTAGGTGGGGTGCCAGTTCATTCTGTAGTTCGTATAGAATGCAGCCTGGGATGTTGTCAGGTCCCATGGATGCTGTGTTCTTGGCTTTGGAGAGTGTGTTTTTGATGACAGGAACATTGTATTCTTCTGGTATAGAGATGGGCCCTTTAGGGGGTGAGAGGGGGGTAAAGTTAGCACTGAACCTATCTGCCAGGATGTTGGCAATATGAGTTGGTCCATTGTGCTGTAACTCAGAGCAGATCTGGGTGTTGTCATTGAGATTCTTGACATAGTTATAGAATGCTTTGTGGTTGTCTTTAGAATCAGTGGTGATTTTGTTTTCATAACTAGCTTTGGAGGATTTTATGAGGGATCACAGCTTCTTACTGAGGCTGACCAGGGAGTTCCTCCAGTCATGGGAGTTTACTCTTTTTTGCAACAATTTCTTTCTTCTGTTGTAGAGTTTGTTTATGGCAGGGGGACCACCAGATTGGCTTCCTTTTTTCCATTTTTGGAGGATAGCATCTTGGTTCTGTTAGGGATAGAACGATCCATGCACTCGTGTAAGTGCTTATAAAGTGCATTTGTGTAGGATTCTGCAGTCGTACCTCTATTGTCCATTTGCATGGGTGTCGTGAAGTTTGCCACTTCTGTCTTAAGAAGCATGAAGTTGGCTTTGGAGAAATTTTTTACGGTGGTTTCCCTAATGGGAAGTGGGGGCGGGATGTGGTTGTCTAGGGTGATTAGCTTGTGGTCGGATCTGACCAATGAGGAATTGCCCTCTGGTGTGGAACACCGGTCTCCCATGTTGGTAATGACCAGGTCTAGGATATTGCTGCCCCTGGTGGGGGTGTGGATAAGTTGATCCAAGGCATTGGAATTTATGAATTCCAGAAAACGTTAAGCAAAAGAGTTGGTACATGAGTAGTTTTCCCAGTTAATGGTGGGGTAGTTGAAATCGCCCATTATTAGGCTGTTGGGTTGTACCCAAATATTTTCCAGTGTATCACGAATTGAGGAGTGGGAATCCTGGGGCATGGTGGGGGATTTGTAGCAAGTTACAGTTTGGATTGTGGTCTTGCCCAGAGTTGGTTGCACTTGGATAATCTCAGATGCATTATGCTGAGCAACTAGCCTGGAGGTGTGGATATCCTTAATGAATATGGACATGCCTCCGCCTTTAGTGTTTCAGTCCAGGTTAGGTGGCCGAAAGGTGTGGTATGAATTATAGCCTGGTAATGCAGGGTGCTCTCTGGAGCCTTGAACCAGGTCTCTGTCACTGCACAGATGTCGATGTTCTCCATTTTAAGGAGTGCCTTGAGTGAATGCATTTTGAGGTTTAGACTTCTAGCATTGAGTAGCACTACCCTCAGATTTTGCTTGCTTGTACCTGTTACGAAAGTGAATTTGTCATTTGAACCTTGCCTAACAAAGGCACTATAGGGGAGGCAAGAGTCTTAGCCAGTATCCGGAATCCCAAGGGTGACAGGTGCAGGCCATCTCTGGCAAAGCATCGTGGTCTGTCGACCATGTCATCCCAGGCAGACAGATACTGGATCCCTTTAGAATGACACCAGAAGCTTAGCCAATTGTTGACATCGATCATTTTGTCCTTGTACTGTGGTATCATTCTGGGTGATGGCAGGATACTACTTATGGCTAGGGCCATACCTACCTGGGCTACAAGATTGGAGAGCTCTACCACGTCTCTTTTCGTGTAGTCCAGGGAGGTATGTCTCAGGTCATTCACACCAACATGGGAAATGACAGATTCATATTTGTACTTGTTGTGGAGTGACCTGAGTGCGTGCGTTATGTGGCGGATCCTGGCACCTGACAGGCAGCCGACAGTAACTTTCTCCTTGTTTAGCCTGGTGAGTGGAACATCAGTGTGCCTGACTGTAGAGTCACCTATGACTAGAGTGTTGGGTATGTTGTTCATCACTTGTTCATCACTATTTGTTTGCTTGTTTCCCCATTACTTCTCCTGTTCATTCCTGTGTGTGACTACTTCCTCTTTCCTTCCCTGTGTGTCATCTTTGTTTCTTTATCTCCCTATCTCATCTGTTCATCTGAAAAGTGTTCTGCTTTCTCCTGTTAAAAAGAGATCTTGCCTAGATACCTGTGTTTTTTTTAATTCTTCCCCTACCTACCCAGCTACCTTTACACAACCCTCTCCCCTTTCTCTTCCTAACCCCATGCTATTTTCCCCATGGTAATGTTGCTGTGCCTGCTATCCCTTGATAAGCTCTCAGAAATCACGAACATAGTTGAGAGAGATGCTGGGACTTTGGCAAAACAGAAGTAACATTTAGGGAATCCCTTCCTCATACTTGGCATTGGCGATTGCACCTAATATGTCTCTTGATCTTGACCATGCCCACACAGTGTGAATATCCTAGACTTAAAGGTGAAAACAAATCCACAGCGGGCTCATTAAGGTAATAGTCATGCAAGTAGTTGCTTATATAATTTTGTAAAGGGGTTGGCACACCCATTAGCTCTCCCTTGGTTAGGTAATACTGCATGGTTAATGAGAGTGGGAAATGTACATTTTTGTTGTTTGTATATAAACATTTATTTAATGTGTAACAGTAGTTTTCATTTGAAATACTGTACATTGTTATTTTATTTTAATACAAAATGTTAGGGCTTGGGGGGGACCTTTTCAAAACAGAAGCATGGTAAACTGAGTACAGTGACTAAAGTGTTCACTACTGGCAGTTCCAATATATGCTGTGATTTTCAGGCAACACAGAAGGGTTTGAGTTGCTAAACGTTATGTGTTGATTATGCCTTTTCTCTTTTCACATCTGTGTTCATCATTAGTAAAGACTGTTGATGGTGCTGAACAGAAGTTACAGATTTGTGCTACAGCAGCAGTGATGATAGTATCATGGCATATCCCTTGACAGCTTCAGTAGCTGCCTGTAAAAAGTGCTCAGTTTTCCTCTCTTGTATGCTCACTTGAAAGACCCAGAACTTTTGTCATTGCCCTGCTCTTGTCTGCCCACAGAGATTTTGGTTGCTCTAAGAACCCTGCGAACTTCAACTTATTCAGAGCAATCACTGTGTACACTTTATTATTTGTGTTATAGATACAAGGCATTTCCCAACAAGTGATACAAGACTGAAACAGTAGTCCTACTACTTGCTGATCATTACCAGCACTCATACCTCTCAACCTCTGTAAGAATGGGCAGTGATGTAAATCTGTATGGGTGGTGTTTGGCTGGGGTTTGCAACTGCAAAGGGGGGGGGGCTTCAGTTATGCCTTTGGGGGAATGCTGTAAGTAAATTATACCTCAAAATTATCCCAAGGTGACATCAAAAATTTAGCAAGGGGTCCAAAATCATAGTAGTTAAAATGTGGTTAGGCGTAAACTTGTGTCCTTTGGTTGGGGTAGCACCTAGTACCTTGTTTTCTATGCCAGTTTTCACCAGTAAATTCCAACTCCCTGTTGCCTATTTTACAGTCCCTCTTGCAGTCGTGCCATTTGCTGTGTTAGCTTTCTAAAATACTTTCTTCAACATTATGAATATAATATTTTGTATGATTGTTACTCTCCTTAAGGCGCTGCATCCAAAATCCTTCTCTCCTTAATTCTTGAACTTCCTCCCTATTTTATCATCTTCCCTTTCCACTTGATTTACAATCTTCTACTTGTGTAACATATAGATTTATTTGCAGAAGATGATATCAAGGAAAGGACATTGTGGTGTTATGGACTATTTTGACACAGGATCCTCGGAAGTTACTAGGCTATTGGCCCTGAGGCCGTTATAAGCCTAGCCAATAGTTTTAGCCCATGTTTAGACAAGTCAGCACCCAAAGCCCCTGTTCAGCAAGGACACAGGTGAAACAAGATGTAAAATTAATACAGATAAAACAAACACTGTAGTGGTAAACTATGTACCTACACATTAATTTTTTCAGTAATACCCATATTTATTGGATATGATAAGAGGAAGTAAAGGGTATGGATTAAAAAAAATCTATTATGGCAGTTAAGGACATGGGGAAAAAAATGATAGTACAAAAATTCAGAAAATGGAACCTCTTGATTATGGATGTGGAAAACACAAGCAATGAAAATGGTTTTATTCCCTTTAGTTTTATGTACAGGTTAGGCATATTTTTATCAACCAGAGGAGAAGCTGTGGCTAATAATTAATAAATTGTTGAAGGAGTTTATTTGGGAGAAGACGAAGGCAAGAGTTAAGTAGGGATAAGTTGATCCTTCTATAGAACAGGGTGATTTAGTATTACCTAATTTGAATGGATATTTTAGAGCTGCACAGATTTGATTTAATTCTTTTTCTTCTAATATGTGTCTGAGGGTTTAGAATGGAGAAAAATATATAATTGAATGTTTTGATGGCCTTATTTAAATGTAGAAATTTGAGCATGGTCAACTTACATTACTTCAGAAATGCTAGCAAACTTTCTTGATTAAAGTTTGACAATTTTGGACTGTGCTATATTGCATATTTTCAGAGGTTTTAGCTTACTGACTGGCAGCAAATGTGGGATGAGGATCACTTAGTGCATTGGGATCTTATCAGGGGCAGTAGTTAATACCCAGTCCAGAAGAGAATCATTGTCAATTGATCCTTTGTATTTAGTAGGAGTGGAGATAAGCTGGGTGAAACCGAGAAGGTTTATGACTTAGGCCCACATTACAGATTGGTGCCGGACAATTCTAAACTGAAATCACCCAGTATTTGTGTTTCTTGATTGATATGTGATGAACCTGGATAGGATGAAGGGCATCATTTGATCAGTATTGTTGTTGCCTTAGCTTTATGGTGTTATATCAGCCAGCCAGCTTCCAGAGCTTAAGGGAACCTTCCATGTGACCAAACCATTACCAGCTCAAGCTAAAGTCAACAGTTTGGGCATCAAGCTCTTCAAAGCTTTTCTGACATTGAAAAGCACTCATCTAGCAGGCTTCTGAAGATCGATGGTTGGCTAATGGTTTTCCGTTGCTGGGCTGAGAAGCTCCGTTTGGAGAAAAATCTTCAGAAACTTAACTTTTTCCATGAAAATAGTTAATTTAAGCTAGGGAAAAGTGTTTTTATGGAGTGTCATGTAACTTGTAGTCACCTTTTACTATGAAATGTGACTTTCTACTTTTGTGAAAAAAGTTGTTAAAACTAAGTTTTCCTTTATTTTTTATAAGTAAGCCTGTGTTAAATTACTTTTGGGGTGCTGGTATTAAAGTGATTTTCTCCTTTTTGTTTTTGGTGGAAAAAATACTTGTTTAATACTTACCTGTTTTACTGACTCCTGCTAACTCTCTTACCTGGGCGTCCAGTATCATTTTTGGCTTAACCATGAAACTCTCTACCAATTCTTTGATCCTTCATTCTTCTAGCCGCAGCCACATAAAGATGAAGAAAACTTCCAAATAACCTTTGCCCTTACAGCAGGCTACTAATTTGTTTCAACCATAGAAAGGCAGGCAGTGCTGCTTAAGTGAAAGAATGTACGTAATTAGAGAAAGTTAATGATGCTAGGTTACTGGAATATATTACTGCTAAACTTCCAACCCTTTTACATTTCTTATCTTCTCTGATGATGGTATAACCTTGTGGAACCATTTCTTTATCTTTTACTTCTAGTTTGAGCTACCTTTCTGTTGTTACTACAATATTGGGGTGGTGTACAATTCATGTGTGAAACTGAAGGATTTTGTTGCACAGGGTCTTTGTGTTATTGTTAGGCTGATTCAGCTATGTGTTCAGTTTGGTTTAGTTTTGGTAATATTTTCATTAGGAAAGGGGTTTTGAATGTTAGTGAATGGACTCAGTGTTGGGCCAGGATTAGGGTAGATGTAGCTACTTTAACCAAAGGGAAGTGAATGAGGATGTGGAAAGGGTCTGAAATAGTTTGCTATGCTTTTCTTGTTTGTCCTATGAATGTGTTTCAGCTTACACTTTCTGTATTTAAATCTGTATGTCAAATAATGTATTTTGGTCATGTTATAGAGGATGGGCCATATACTGAAGTATTGTTAGGGACTGCTTGTGTAAGGGTCATAGAGAGTGGTTTTGATATGTTGGGAGAGTCTTCAGGGGGAATGAAAGGACATAATGTATGTTAAGTAGACTAGAAGTGTTGGTCAAAGTATGAAGTGAAGCATGGTAGGATTCACTGGTATGGACTGGAATTAGCAGGGAGAGTATGGGGTGGCAGAGAGGGAAAGAAGGGGGGAGTCTGTAGTAGGATGAGATTCTAAATTTCATTTCAGAATGATGAATCACATGTGTGTTTAATGCTATTAGGTTACATATGTAATGGGAAAAGTGCACTGACCAATCAGTTTACCAGTTACCAGTGCATCAGATTTGCTCTATTTATGGGAATAAATAGTGCAGGCCACCTAGACATCGCAGTCAGTCACAGATCTCTTCTCAGTCATAGCCCATAACGTTGTCAAAACTCAACATTTTGAGTTCAAATTTTCAACGTACCATCTATGGACTACCATCACCACTTGACCTGTGGCATCGAATATGTACAACTATGATCAAAAATGCAATGTGTGACATTTCAGAGGTGACATTTGTAGATGGAATTGCTTAGTCACACAACAGGTTGACAGAAGGATCTCTAAAATGATTGCTCTGAAAACTTCATACCAGACTTCATAATCTACATAACAATCAGTTAGCTATACTAGGTAGAGGAAATATTTTAAATTAAAATGTGCAACAAAACATTTATTTATCATATATAAATTGCAAAATGAAAAACATTCAGACTGCAAAGAAATACAGATGCTCACTTTATAAGCAGAGTAAGGCACCCGGGGGTACACATAGTACAAGTACTGCTGCACACCCAGAAGAGTTGTCAAGCACTAACCCAGAGGGAAAATAGTCATTCAACTTGCTTGTTTTAGGAAGGTAGAAGAAAAGCAGAGAACCTGGAAAAAGCCTAAAAACCTGCACAGACCTGGGAGGAGCATACAGACTTCATACGGTCAGTAAATGGGGATCACTTCTGTGGTTTGCTCGACAGGGGCACAGGAAAATAATTTTCTTGGGGGGCAAACGCCATGGTACCATTTAGCTAGGCTTATATAGGCTGTAGGGCCAATAGCCTAGTATCTACGTCTGAGCCTATGAACTCCAGACCCTTGCATAATGAGGCACAAATCTTGCCATTGAGTGTTAGGACTGCTCAGTCACCATGTATACATACCATGTTTCTTTATGTTGCTCCCACATAAAAAAATAAATAAATATCCTCTCCCTGACCTTAGCTCTGCAAATAACACTGTCATCTGATATTTTTAATTCTGTAAGCATGTAATTTATTTGCCTACTTATTGTTTATTTATTACATTTGCTGATAGGGTGGCTTAATGGCTTAGGTGTTTGCCTTACAAACACAAGGTGCAGAGTTTGAGTCTCACAAGGGATAATTGGCTAAGCTTAAAATGGCTCGCAAGGGCAGTTAGCTTAGTACTAAACTATGAACTATGAACCTATGGATTGTCCAGCTCAGACGATATCATGTTTTCAGTAGAGTGTTGAGAAGAAAAGTTTCAGTAACATACAAGTATACATACAGTAACAGGGGTCCGAAAGGAGGAAAGTAGTATTGCTGGAATTTAATTCATCTTCAAGTCTTCGTGAGTACCTTCACGAGGTAGATCCTGTTTTTCTCAAAATCTCACCAAGACGACACTGATATATATAGACTGCATTTTATATAGCATATATCATGGACAGAAGGGTTAAAAAATAAAAAAAAAGATAGCTGTGTACACAAGACCCAGGATAAAAAGTGCCCAATCCTGGTAGGCACACTGTCGTTTTTTTCATTCCTGGCACCAGTATAGTATCCTCAAAATATAGAAACAGTCCTACAGTTGGACTAGGCCAGACCCAGGGGATGGATGGCTCTCTCTGTTGTAGATGGAATTAGTAGTCCACAAAAATCACAAAAACTCATAGACCAAAAAAGAGCGATGAAGACAACAGCGTGAGCTACTGAGGATAGAAATTATGTATTGTTACTATTATGCAAGAAGCTCAAAATTTCCAGACAGAAGATATACCAAAAGATTGAGATAAATTAGGGGAAAGAAAAATACTTAAACAAGAAAAACTGTCAAAAGCTTGAAATAAAAATGTGTTTATTAATACAACAGATTTATCAAAATCATTAGATTGACCAAGAAACCTTGGGGTGTTTGGAAAAAGAAGCAACTGAAGAAGTGTGGAAATATAAAGAACAAAATTGAGAGATTTTTAAAAAGTATAAAAAAGAAATACGCACATGGGAAAGAAAGAGAGAGATCTGATATGGTGCGATATTTATGCAAAAGAGAAAGCCAAATTAATCAATACAAAAAAGCAGCTCCAAGGAAATTTGTGGAGAAATAGAGACAAAGGCACCCAGCTATGGAAACTTTCACAATACAAAAAATAAGATACAACGAGGGAATGTAGAACAGAAAATTAATAAAGTAGAAGTTAAAAAATAGAAGTTGAAGTTATGGAATACCTGCAAAGTGAAGGATTTAGTGTAGAAAGTCTAACACAGGTTACATCACAGCATGATAGAACGATACCCCCAAGTAAGGAGAAACAGCAGGAGCAGGAGACATCAGAAGAAGAAGTATAGACATGGGAAAGAGAAAGACATTTAATATGTGCAATATTTATGCAAAGGAGAAAGCAAAACTAATCAATATAAACAGAGCAGTCCCAAAGTATTTGAAGAGAAATACAGGCAAAGCTATCCAGATATGGAAAATGTTACAGTACAAAAAATAAGAAAACAAAGAAGAAAAGTAGAAAAGAAGATTAGTATTGAAGGAGTTAAAGAAATAGAACTTGAGGTTATGGATTACCTGTGAAGTGAAGGATTTAGTGTAGAAAATCTAACTTTGATGACCACAACAGGATAGAGCAATGGATCCCCATATTAAGGAGAAACCAGTGGAGTGAGAATCATGCGATCAGCTGCCATATGAGGATACTTTGAAGCCTTTCATAGGAAATCAGTACAAAAGTTCACTTGGAGTTGCACAGCAAGGGAAGGAACAGGAAACTGTGGCAACCCTGACATAGTCAATGTTGTGGAGTGATAGGGCAGTGAGATCCCATATGAAAGAGCAATGGATGACACATGATGAACCTGAAGAGAATATGGCACAGGAAGATGCGTGGAACTTTCTATAGAATGCCTGTAGGAAATGGAGGCAAAGAATGTGCCCTCAGTTTAGAAGAAAATGGTCTAAGAGAAGAGTTGCTTGATTTAATAAAGATGTACAGACATATGAAGATCAATGAAAGAAATAGACTACAGAAAGTCAATAAAACCTAAAAAGTTAGATAAAACAAATGAATACATTAAGTAGAACTGGTCATAGAGATTCATGCGGTATAACAGAAGGAAGTAGGATATATTACTGTGCAGCTAAATTAATAACAGTCTTATCACAAAAACACAGGGCAGTAAGGGAAAGGAAGGGTAGAAATCAAATGCCATCATGGAAGCATTGAATAGAGAAAACTATAAAGCAATTAAGGCAAGAGGTGTCGTTGTTAAAATAGTATAGAAGAGGGAACAGATCAACAAAAATACTCAGAAAGATAGACATGATAAAAGCAATGCGCTGTATCATAACAGATCAGGATCTTTAGTGCACTATCTCAAGTTTGTTTGTCTTTTCGGCTTTTCCCGGTTAGGGGTCGCCATAGCAGAACTCCGGTCCGCTAATGATTGGCAGTCAATTTTTATGGTGCCGAGTTGCCAACCCAATGCCCAACCTTCAGCGAAGGCACGCCCATTCACGCATGTCTTTCGGAGGCCACTTGACCACTATCTCAAGTAATAAACTAAAAATATCAGTGCAGGCAGAAAAACTTAGAAGATATGCGGACAAGTATAAAGGAAAAATTTATTGATGACGCAAAAAAGTTTTGTAGAGAACTGAGAAATGAGGCAAAAGGAATTGAAACACCACCAAAAAAGGAGAAATAGATACATTTTGGAGAAATATCTGTGGGGATCCTGTGGAACATAACAAAGATGCTAAATGGATAGAAGTAGTAAAAGAAAGAAGTAGTTGTTCAAATGTACATGACATGAAATGGGATGAAGTAACGGCCAGAAAGAGTGAGAGAAAGTTAAGAAAAGCTCCTAATTGGAAAACGCCAGGCCCAGATGCAGTACCTAACTTCTGGCTAAAAGTATTAACATCTTTACATGAATATTTAGCCATGAGTAAGAACTATTTGTATATGAACCTCGAACAGACACCAACCTGGTTAACAACAGGAAAAACAATGCTCCTTCTTAAGAGCAAAGCTGCAAGCTATCCTAAAATCTATAGACCAATAATTTACCTTCCAATAACTATAAAGCATACACTGGAATTGATGCGGACAGAGCTTATAGCCCTTAGAAGAAAACTCAGTCATGGTAATAGAACAAAAGGGCATCAATAGAAAGTCATATGGAACAAAGGATAATTTGTTAAATAAAGTCATAATGGAAAACTCTAAAAAGGGGAAGAATGTAAGTATGGCATGGATAGACTATAAAAAGTATTTGACAGTATCCCACATTCATGGATAAAAGAGTGCTTAAAAATGTATAAAATACATGCTACACTGATCGATTTACATTACAGTGACCATGAAAGGTGGCAAACTACTTTGCAGTTAAGCCATGATAAACAACAAATTATTATTCCAGGGATAAAAATTCAAAGGGGGATATTCCAGGGTGACTCTTTGTCACCATCTCACTTTTGTCTTGCCCTTAACCCATTAAGCTGTCTACTTAACAGATTAGTTCATATTTACAATTTGGTTCCAAGAAAATAACAAAGTATAAAGACTTCTCATCTTCTTTTTGTAGATGATTTAAAACTGTATAGTTCATCCAATGAGTAACTAAAAGCAAAACTGCAAGAGGTCAAAACTTTTCAAGATGATATAAGAATGCCACTTGGTCTTGATAATTGTGCAAAAGCAACCTTTAAAGCAGGAAAGCTGCAGCACCAAGAAAATATCAGTTTGGGATAGAAATGTGATATAAAAAAACTTCAGCAAGAGGATGTGTATAAATATTTGGGAATTGATGAAGGATCAACAATAATACACAAACAAATGCAAATAGAACTAAGGAATATTTTAGAAGATTAAAATTAATACTGAAAACAGTGTTGACATCTAGGAAAGATTGGGAGGGTGGCCTAATGGTTAAGGTGTTTGCCCTACAAACACAAGGTGCAGGGTTTGAGTCTCATAAGGCATAACTGGCTAGGCTTAAAATGGCTCGCAAGGGCAGTTAGCCTAGTACTGAACTATGAACAAAGTCCAGGCTGTAAACCAAACCCAAAAGATGCTTGATAGGTTGGACAGGAAAGCAAGAAAGCTTTCTAAATATATATATACTTTTTATCAGGCAAGGAGTGGTTTATTGTGCTGTAAAATAAAGTGTTATTAGTACACATGTGAACTTCACATCCCTTCCCCTATCAGTGTGACATTCGAGCTGGTCCTACCCTACTTAGTAGCTGTCATATTAATATAACCCTTATGTACTTTAAATAAAATTTATAAAGATGTGGTACCTCGTATTTAACCAGATTATTAAGTAGATTATTAAGTCTGTGATTTTATCCCAGACAATATACTACATCGCTGGAAGTATATCAGCCTTAGTCCATTTGGCAATCAAAAACTATAAATAAATATATAGATATACACTTTGCATGTAAAAAATCAATTGTAAAAATCATATTCTATTTTCATAACCTATTGTTAACAAAGATCGCTTTCGTCCTTCTAGACTTCTTCAGGTCTGTGTACAAGAACCCTAAAAACTATCTATAAAAATATATATAATTGTACAATTAGTATTGTTATTACACATCATTTTAAATAAAGTAGAAAAAAGAGAATCAGAAAAAAAAATAATAAGAAATAATGTATGATGGTGGAAACAAAATATACACTTAAATTACAACTGATTTAAAATGGTATTTAAAACCAACTGGTAGAATAAAATAAAATAAAATTAGTCATGTAAACAATGTGGCAATTTTCTAAGTTCTGGTGCACTTTTAATTGAACAGTAGTAGTTTAGTCCAGGCTTCCTAAAAGAGTTAAGAAGCTTTAGTTGCCACACGAGTTCATGTTTCTCCAGAATATTCGAGATGTCTCCTTCAAGATCACCCATGTCTATGCGATCCAGGATCTGGAACTTAAAACCTGTGTGTCTTTTATGAAGAGAAAGGTGTTTGGCTAGTGCATTATTTTTACATCCAAAGCAGATTTCCGACAGATGACATGAAATCCTGCGCTTGAGTTTATTTACAGCCCATATAGATTGCATCACATTCATTGCACTGTGCAGAGATGTTTCTTACACTGTTTTGGTTTTGGACCCACTACACTTGTTTAGTGGGTTGTTTTGAGACTTTGGGGATACCACGGAGATTACTTGTTTTTTTAAATGTTCATTTTGTAATGTAGCCACCACAGCAATTTTTCAAGATGTTTCCTTTTAAAATTCTATTAAACAAAATCTTCCAGATCTTTATCACTTTCTTTCCTCCTAACTTTCAAACGTCCACAGGAATGCAATCTGTTTCTGGAGATTTTTCTGCAGACTGGTTTATACATCACCATTTTTTCATTTCCTGTCCTAGCTCTGTTGTTGAGCCTCATCTACCTCAAAACTTGGCATAATTAAGTGTTCCATGAACATTTCCATTTGTGCTCCTTCTAGATCATGTGCTTTCCTTGAGGGTCATAGAACCATTCCCCCAAAAGCCATATGGGAAATGTGTTTAATTTTATTTTACATTTGTTGACCGGGAAAGTCCGACTGGATATATGTCCATTTTCAGCAGAGGCCCGGGGAGAAAAACTCCACATTTATGGAATAGATGCAGACTAACAAGTGTTACAAAAATATACAAGAGTACAATCTCACATTTCATTGGAGAAAAACTCCACACACATAGAAAATCTACAGACAAACAAGTGTTAAAAAAAGTTTACAAACAAGTGTTAACATTTTTTTTTTTTACCGGAGTACAATATCACATATCAGGTGTAAACATTTAAGTAGTAAGCTCTAATTACACACATAAAGAACAAGAAATAATTCATCATACTGCAATTGTCTATCAGTTTGAAGATAAGAATATTAATAGCCTGTTGATAGCTAAAAATACAATTGGCAGATTAAGTAGTGGTAGAGGAGTAACTCAACCAATAATGTAGGGAGAAAGAGAGAGGGGTAGAAAAGGGTGGGGGGGGGGGTTAGTCGGGGTTTGGACAAGGACAAAGCCAGTGAGATTTTAGATGTGTTTTAAGTGCAGTCTTGAAGAGACTGCAGGAAGGGAGGGTAGTTATGGTAGTGGGAAGGGAGTTCCAGATTTTGGAAATGGAGCAGGAAAATAGAGCTTCTCCCACAGAGTTGTTGGTTTTGGTGACTTGGAGTAGATTTTTGTTGCATGAGCGAAGGGGTCTGGATGTAATGAGTGGTAAGGTTGGAGAAGTGTGTGAAGTGACAGGATTCTAAGTGGGTGGTTTACATGTTTATGAGCAAAGGTAAGTTGGGTTAGGTGTAGGAGTTGTGGGAGCTTGAGCCAGTCTAGATCTGTAAGGGAAACACAGTGGTGACTGTGGTGGGAGGCCCCAGTGGCATATTTTGTGATTTTATTGTCGCAGGCTTCGAGTTTAGGTCTGACTGTCTAAGATTTGTAAGGATGGGTGATGCATAGAGTAAGGTTGAGATTAGTTGGGCAGTTGCAGTTGAGATTCTAGCTGGTTTGGTGTGGTATTGGCAGTTCCTATATAAGGCACCTAGGTTTTTGTGGACTTTTTTTATTGTGACTGCTATGTGAGTGTCAAATTTGAGTTTGTTGTCAATCCGCACACCAAGTAGTTTAGTGTGGGCTGTTGTGAAATGGAGGTGTTGCTTTGGCTTGTTTGTTGAAGTGGGGGTCTTTGGGGTAGATTTTGAAGGTTGGAAGATGAGGAGTTTGGTATTTGGATTGAGGAGGAATTTGGCATTGAATAGCCAGCTTTTGACAGAAGAGAAAGATTCTTGTGTGATCTGTTGAAGTTCTGTTAGAGTTGGGGCTGAGCAGATGAGAGTGGAGTCATCTGCGTACTGTATGACGGAGCCATGTTTGTTGGAGGTGTGCAGGTCATTAGTGAATAGGGAGAAGAGCAGGGTGGCAAGGATGGAGCCTTGGGGATCCCTGAGAGTAACCGGGAGGTGAGGGGATAGATTGTTGTCCCAGACAACTGACTGCTGCCGACAGTGTAGCTAACTGCGGAACCAGTTGGTGGCTGGTGTGGAGAAGGAAAGGTTGGGGAGAGCAGAGAGTATAAGATCATGTGATACAATGTCAAAGGCCTTGGATAGGTCAAGAAATACTGCAGAGGAGAAAAGGCCATTGTTTTTGTGATGGAGGATGGTGTTAGTGAAGGAGAGCAGAGCAGCTATAGTGCTGTGGTGTGGCTTGAAACCATGCTGGGTATTGGAGAGGAGATTATTCTTTAGGAGATATTTGGAGACCAGGGAGTTGATGCATTTTTCGAGTATCTTGGAGAGATGGGAGAGGATGGCAGTGGGTCAGTAGTTGGAGATGTCTGTTGAGGGGCCACCTTTGTGTAGGGGTATGATGTGGGATATTTTCTATAGGGCTGTCACATAGTACTCAGATATGGAACGGTTGATTAATATGGATATGGTATAAGCTAGGACATCGGCTGCTATTTTTAGGTATTTGGTGGGCAGATTGTTGGCTGCTAGTTTTGTGGGTTTTAGTTTAGTGAGTAGTCTTTTTATGATGGAAGTGAGTACTTTGGAGAGGAAGAAGGGAGGGAGGGGTGGATTTGGGTTGGGTGTGGGGGGTTGATGTAGGGAAGTGTTTTTTGGTTAGGGATAGAAATATTTCTTGAAAGAGTTGGCTATGCTACAGGTGGAGAGAGGGGTGGTTGGCAGGGGGATGTTTACCTTCCTCTAGACAGAGAATAGAGTTAATTGTGGTCCAGAATTGCTTGGGGTTGTTTTGGGAGGAGTTTAGGGATGTCTGGTAGCAAAGGGCTTTGTCTGCTTTTACTTGCTTTTTGACTTTGTTACGTAGTTCAAGGAAAAGTTGCCTATCTGAGGGGGTTTTGGTTGTGCACCATTGTTCCCATATTTTATCCCTGAATTTCATAAGGTCCCTGGTGTTTTTTTGTAGCTGGGGGAGTTTTTAGTTCTGATTTTGGTGTATCTTTAGGGGGCGTGGGAGTTAAGGATGTTGAGGAAGGTGCTGTTAAAGTAGTGGACTGCTTTGTCTAGATTGAGGTATTTTAGAGGTGACCAGTTAATTTTCTGTAGGGAGGTGGAGAAGGAGTTGGAGTTGAATTTGGCTTTGTAGTGAATGAGTCTGTGGGTAATGAGTTTGCTGCTATTAATGTGATGTTTTAGTAGGAAGGTTGGGGAATGGTCAGTTAGGGAGTCAGGTAAGCAGCCTGCAAGGTAAGATTGAGGATCTTTGTTGACTAAGACCCAATCAAAAATGGTGCGATTATTAGGGTTTTTATTGATTCTGGTCAGGGATTATATTAACTGTGAGAAGATGTGGAGATAGGTGGAGGGCTGGGTGCTTACTATTGCAGGATAGCCAGTTCATGTTAATGTCACCGAGGATGACTGTTTCTTGGGGTAGGGAGAGACTGGCCCAGTTTAATAGGTTTTCAAGGGGAGGTATGTTTTGGCCTAGTGGGAAATAGCACCCTATTATGTTGATTGCTTTCTTAGGGTTTAATTTGAGAGTGGCGTAAATAATTTCTTCCTTGTCAAAATGGGGAGCTGACTGGGTGAGAATTTGGATTTTGAGGTGGTGTTTATACAGCAGTGCTACACTTTCTCCTTTTTTGGATATTGTGTCCTTGCGGAGAATGTTATAACCAGGTGGGAGTATTTCTTCACTTTTGATGTGAGGTTTAAGCCAGGATTTGGTTAAGATAAGGATGTCAGGGGAGTACAGGTGTATGTATGCCTGAAGGTCTTGGATTTTTACAGATACTTCTGATGTTAAGATACATAATGAGGAGGTCATTTGGCTTTTTGTTGATTGTGATTTGAGTGATGGGGGAGTTATTTGGAGGGGGATTTGTGGAGAGGTTGGAGAAGTTGGGGCCAGGGTTAGGGTACATATCTCCACTGAGAGCAAGTTTAGAGAGAGTGCTGAGAATATGTTTTATATATGCAGTAAATTTTTTATTGAAGAATGTTTCTTGTGCCAAAGAAGAATGCTTCTTGGAGACAGTTTCTCAACTTGTACTTTCTCTGTGTGTGAACGTGCCAGAGTTCAAGATGTTAAATTTACAAAGTCTAATACCTCTCATTCATCTTCTGAGTTCTTTAGTAATTCTTGAATTGTAAGATTCTCATCACATTCCTTTGCCATAGAGAACAGAAGTTTTCTCAGATTTTCTATTTCCTAGATTACATAATCAGTGCTGTGCAGATTCACTGGTGTTTACAAACTAAAGTTTCAGTGATAGATCATCACTAACTGCAAAGTGTTTGCATATTTCCTTACTGAAATTACTTGCTTATCTTTGCGGAGTCTTTTTCCAGGTGTCAGGAGTCACTAACGTGTGTTACAATTTTCCTTCTTGGGCTTAGTTCTCAGATTAAAAGTAAAAATCCTCCTTAATTCCTTCTCATTTGTAAGTTTTTCTAGGATGCCTTCTAGACTCTTCCTGGCAAAAGAAATTTTTAACAGAGGAGAAAGTGGACTTGTATCTGGAAGTTTTCCTGAATTTCTTCAGTCAGTCTCAAACATCAGCCAGCGAATACTTCAGGATTCTTGGGTTCATGGTATCCATGATTCTTATGATTCCTCTCGCCACGCTACACATGAGAAAAATCCAATTTAAAAAATGTGGGGACCTAACATTCCCACCCGCTAGAATTTCAAATTCCAATCTTTGGTTTTGTGCAGAAAGAACTCATTTTGTAGGCAGAACAGATTTCCCTGAATCCAGGTCTTTCTTTCTGTCTCCCATCTTCTGCTCAGTGTGTTACAACAGAGACTTCTGATTTTGCTTGAGATGCTGTATTATCTATGGATGTAAAAGTGCAGAGCTTTTGAAAAAAAAAAACAAAAAAACAGACAGACCAAAGCACATAAATGTACAAGAGATGTTAGATGATAGCATGGATCACAGGTATGTTAGCTATGATCAATGCTGTAGAATTTTTTCATCCTCTGTGGTCCCTGGGACCTCTGCAGGTGATTACAGACAATACCACAGTGATGTGGTACATAGACAGAGGAGCATCAAGTCTTAGCCTCTGTGTAGGCCTGCTATGGAGCTTGGTAACTCACTGTAAAGCATTGTTTAATCTTCCAAGCTTCCTACATTCTGTCAGATGAAAATACAGTGACAGGCAAGCTAAGCAGGACCAGGGCGGATCCTCATGAATGGAAATTAAATTGGGGGGCTCTTCCATATTTGATCCACTTGTGGGGAACATGTCAAATATATCTATTCACCTCTCTTCAAAAGAGGCAAATATAAAGAAATTCTGCACCAGCACTCATTGCCGGCAGACCTGGAAAACAAATAATTTTTCATTCCCTTGGATAGGAATGTTCCTTTATGCCTTTCTGCTGATTTCCGGGTTTATACTGAAGATTCAGGACTCTTCAAAAATTATTGTTGTGACTCCTCCTGGTCCAGTGAATAGTTGTTCTCCCTTCTTATGGAATTAGCCAAGGGAAATTACTACAAACGTCCTCACAGATTGCATCTGCTTACACAAGACAAGGGGAGTTTGATACACTCCAGTCTGTAACAATTACAGATAACTGCCTGGTTGATCCAGTTTTAGTACCTTGTGGGAATATTGTTTCTGAGGATATGCAGCAGGTACTAAAAGATGGAAGAAAACTGCTGCTATAAAATCTGATGTTAGTAAGTAGAAGAGATTTTCCAGATTAGCCACATTGATAACCAGAGCTTGATCAAGGATTAAATACCACTGGTTCTTTTGATATTTATGTGAGTTACTCTCCTTTATCCTTTCTTATTCCTCTATCAAGATTCATCTTTTGGCCATTTCAGTGTGTTTACCCATGGATCTCCCTTTCTTCTCTTTCTTTGGATAAACAGTTCTTGAAAGGAGTTTTACATGTTTGACCACCTAGGAAGGAGGTGGCACCTTGTTGTAATCTTAACATTGAATCAGGCTGATTTATGTTTCTTGACATTGAAGGCTATGTTACTTAATGCTCTGGCATCTGCAAGAAGAGTGTGGTGGGTGAACCCTATTTGGTGTTCCATATAAAAAGGGTTACTTTAAGAACAAATCCCTTGTTTTTGCTAAATATTTCATAGTTTACTTTGAATCAATCCATCAATATCCCTGTTTTCTATCCAAAGCCTAAAAATCAGAGAGAGAAGATTCTTAATACATAGGATGTGCACAGGCAGCTGAGGTATTATCCTGATGGACATAAGTCCCTTAGGAAAGCTAAGCAGCTTTTTATCTCTTATGATGGGGCAAAGAAAGGGCAACCTGTATCAAAACAAACAATTTCTAGATGGTCATCCCTTGCTATTGCATTTTGTTTTTCCCTCCATGGTAAATGACTTCCAGGCAGAATCAGGGCACATTCTACTAGAGCCTTATCCCCTTTGATGGCATACTGGAAAGGGATGAACTCTAGAAACATTCTAGAGGCAGCAACTTTGTCTTCTATACATACTTTTACAAAGCATTACAAACTGAATTCCTTGTCCAGGTTCATTGTAGACTTTGCTAGGACCATACTCCAGGGGCTCCAGCATCCTAATCCTTCCTCCTCTCAGGTTGGATAAGCTATTGTATAGGTTTAGGTTATTGCAGTAAGACACTGATTAAACACAGTACAGTTCTGTAAGTTGCTATTACCATAACAGTAGATGCTTAAAGTCTTAACTGCTGTATATGCTGGACCCTCCTTCCAGCCCTCTTTTTCTCTACGTAGTTATATTTTTGATAAGGTTGTGTTTTCCTAACTTTTCCGTTTGTTTTCTGGAGATAGGCTCTCTCCATTTTGCTCCTGGTCAGGGGCAATTACTACGTTACCCCCTGGTAATGACTTGCTTACACAACTGAAGGGCTGTTTCATTCACCCAAGCTTACAAGCATTGAATGCATCTCTTTGGGTGATTTTGGCACCTTTTTTCAGAAGACATGCTGCAGCTATCACATGATGCTGGACAACCTGCTACAAGGAAATCTTATGTTTCAAAGCGGGAAAGATTTTCTTTTTGGGGCCTAAAGAGAAAACAGGACCTTACCATATCAGTGTTCCTGACAATCTTTCATATTTGTATGAGTTGCTCAATTCAAGTATGGGATATTTTTCTATTAACAGTTTACCTTAAAATCTACCACTGTCTACCTGTTTTGAGGCCCTACATATTAGGCCACCAATAAAATCAATTACCCTAGCTTGGGACCTGAATTATGTATTGGAGGAACTGATTCTGCCTCCCACTGTGCCTGCTTCTTCTTCCTTAAAATTCTCTACTTGAAATACAGTTTGTTAGTAGCTCTTACAATCTGTTAAATGGGTCTTAGAGTTGCAAGCTTTAATGCCATCTCCACCTTTCCTCATTTTTCTCCATGTGGGGGGAGACCTGCCAATCCCCAACTTAAATACACCAACTCTGAGGTTGCACATCAGTGGGAAAAAGTGCAACCTCAAAGCTCAACAAAAGTAATTTTGACAATATTTCTTCCAGTGAATGGCATTCAGAGTAAGTGTCTGGTGAATTGATGTATCCCCTCTATTTGCTTCCTTTTAAGACATGAAGCTCAATAACCCAATCTCCAAACAAACCATTTCTAAATGGATTTTCATAGCTGTTTCTTTTTGTTATTCTTTCCACAGGAAATCTCTTTCGGGTCAGGTGAAAGTCCATTCCACCAGAGCTGTTATTTTTTCAGGACCTTTCTTTAAAGGGCTTGACTCTGCATCTCTTTTATAAGCTACCTGGTCATCCATCTACACTTTTACTAAGACTGACGTTTTTTTCCAGATCTAGGACTGATTTAGGTTCAGAGATTTATATGGGTCTTTATAAGCCTAGCCATTCAGCCCAACACAGTTTTGTCCCCAAGCATCTTGGATGCCTATGTGGTGATGTATGTTAGTAAGGAGGTAGCTAAGGATTATGTGTGTGGGGGGGGTATGTTAGGGATTAATTTACTTACTGTTGACATCTTTCTATCAGAGACATGGGGGTCAGACTATGAGTGAATTTGCGATTTCCCATCCAGTGATCAAGGTTTTGTTTGAATAGGGTCAGGGATTAAGTCTACTTTTCATGGATGTTTAGCTTATTCCATAGCACGGGAATCCTTTGAGACGTAAATTGGTCTCGCCAGCATGTTCTGTTTGTCGCAGAAAAAAATCAGGTTCTTGTATCTAGTGTTTCTGGTGCTGTTAGTTTTGCAGATGCACAACAGATTCATCAGAGCTGGATCTGAGGATTACTTGTGTGCCAGGCAGAGATCGCCTCCCAGACTGTGGACAGAGATAGGGCCTTAAGGTGATTTGTGTAGGACAAGGTATTCATACCCTGGACTCTCCTAGTGAGGAACCTTGGGGGTGTTCCAACTGTTGCAAATGCCTGGTTAGATACATGCCACAGGGGGCACTGTATTCAGTGATGGGTCTGATAAGGGCTGAATAGAGTTGTTCTATAACTTCTTGTACCAGGATGCCAAAATCTTTCTTATGGGTTGGGCAATATAGAATGATTTTCTTACTGTCTTGGCAACATGTTGGTTGAAGGCCAGGTTACTGTCTACATGCGTTCCCAGATTCCTAACTACAAGGATAATTCTTAAGGTGTTTTATCAATGGAGTAATTAACTTGAGTGAATGATTTCCCAAAGAGCACGATAATGCATTTCTTTGGTTTGACTTTTAATCCATGGCTTTGGCATCAGCCATTTGTTTGTATCAAACTCTTTTGTAGGATGCCACTCTTATGGGGGGAATCTATGATAACTCCCAGTTTACAGTCATCTGCAGACTTGATGAGCCAGAGGCCTTTGGCATTAGCCTTGACTTCTGAGAAGAAGATGGTAAACAGTAGCAGGCCCATCATGGATCCCTGGGGTACTTGGCTGGTGAGCAGTCTCCTGGTGGCAGTGGTCTCATTGATCCCAACTTCTTGGAGCCTATCTGTGAGCTCACCAGTCTACTGAGTTATGTAGGGATTTATGCCTAGTTCTGAGAATTTGTCAATAAATATCTGAATGGTACTGTATCGAACACCTTAACCAGGTCAAGGTAGCCAGTATTCACTATTTTCCCCTCATCCATAGGCTTAGTGACCCTCTCGAAGAAGGCTACCAGATTAAGTAGGCAGGACCTTCCCTTAACAAAGCCAAACTGGAATAGGTCCATTGTCTATAGGTTGCCAATGTCCTTGTTGATCTTTTCCATGATAATTCATTCCATGGCTTTACATATTAGACTTGTCAGACTGATAAGTCTATAGTTCCGGGGATCAGTTGATGGACCTCCCTTGTGAAGAGGGATGACCATTGAGGCCCTCCATTCACCTGGTACATAACTTGCTTTGATGCTGTAGTTGAAGAGTGCCTCAGGTGGTCTTGCTAGGTCAACCTTTAGGCTGTTTGGGAGACAACCAAGGATATTGTTGGAATCCATTGAAACAGTGTGTTTGGCTTTAGTGAGCACCACCAGGACCTGCTCCCTGTTGGTAGTTTTGGGGGGGATATGGTAGAATGCTAGAAGGGATTTCACTGGGGATAATGGGGGAGTAAAGTTAAAGGTAAATTTATCAGCCAGTAAGGACTGGGAGTAAATACAATGTCCTACACTGATCACCTCAAAGCCCTGTCACTTTACTTGATATCATACAGACTTCTCAGAGGTGATCTATGCCTGGCATAAAGGGCATCCCTAGACCTTGTTTTTATGAATGTTTTTTACATCCGGAAAACAAACCGCATCAAATCTACTAGATTAAAAGACCTACATTTTGTTTGCGACGTAAATAGGACATGTTGGAGAAACAGATATGTTTCTTGTAGAAATCCTTTCTCTGGAACAGGCTCCCCATCCATGTGAAGCAGAGTTCCTCTCTATCCGTTTTTAAATGCAACTTGGACCATTTGATGGTTATAGGGTCATAGGCTGGTACTAGGCTATCGGCCCTAGGGCCTGTACAAGCCTAGCCATAACAATTCCCTGGATATTTCTTCCCACAATATTTACATCCCTGGACCCCTGTCTAGCAGGGCAACTGACGTGATCCCCGGGGTGAATTTCCTGTCTCCCATCCAATCGTCAAGGTTCCTTTTGAAGAGGGCCAAGGAGGCTGTCTGCTTGACATGTATGGTCAGTCTATTCCAGAGTATGGGGAGTCTCTGGGTCAGGAACCTATCCCTCCAGCATGTCTTGTTCATTGTGAAGACAAGGTTTAGATCCCTGGAGCGTGTGGCTCTGAGGGATTGGGATATTTTTAAGTGGAGCATGTCCAACAGCTCATGGTTTGACATGGCCTTGTATGTTAAGCAGAGATCTCCTCTGAGTAGACAATATGCCACAGAGTACAGCTGGAGTTTTTTTAGACAGTCAGTATAGGGCATCTGCTTTAGGCCTGTGATTCTTTTAGTGAGGTATTTCTGCGGCCTTTCCAGCTGTTGCACATGTCTTGTGAGGTAAATACCAAATGGGACATTGTACTCTATAATGGGTGATATCAGATCCAAACAGGAGTCACCACATGGAAGAGTCGGATGAGTAGAAAGTCTTTTATTAAAACATAAAAACACAAGCGCTTTCACGTAGATAAACTACGCTTCTTCAGGTGTAAATAACTTAAAAAATCAAACTTCTTATATACACAGCCTTTTGGCGCGAAAACTAAAGCACAAAGCAATAATTAATCATTAAAGTAATTAACCATTGTTGGACTTAAATCGGCAATGAAAATTTTAAACAAAACTAAACAACTAATCTGTTCATGGAAACTCAAATCCATGAGAAAAAACACATGTTAAATGCAAATGCTGTAAACGTTTGTAATGTTGCATCAACACAGAATTACACAGCGCTAAAAACATGTATAACACTAAAAGCTAAAAAACGGATATATTAACCAAACAATAAAACAGAGTTCCTATAAAATAATATTAACTCAGCTGCTGTAGCGCCAACCTGCTGAGTGTCCACTTCTACATTGAGACAGATGAATCTAGTCAGAATTGGCCAAACTTTTAGTACAAACGTGCAAGCAATATGTACTGACTGATGCCTAAAACTCAAGGTTAACTAGTCGGTAAATTAAGATCTAAAGCTTGCCGCTTTAAAACTTATGTGCACTATAACTTTATAATTAAGACACAATCAGCAGCTAATGAGCTGTGAGGAGGATAAGAAACAATTCTGGAAACCATGGAAATAATAAACGGAAAACGAAAAAATGAAAAAAACGTTATCCAGATTCTAAAAAATTCTTTAAAAACTAAATATCCAAGTCAATTCACAGTTGAATCATAAAATATCACTATTTTCAATAGAAAACCTTGCTTCATAGAACCAAAATTGTGTAGTCTATGAGCTTAAGCCATGAAAAGACTGTCAATAATTACTAGACATACAACAATGTAAACTGAGGTAAACTCGAGAAACATATAGCCGATCAGGCAAAGTAAAACTTCTTTCCAACTAAGATGTCCTTAGTTACTCATCTACTCCTCATATTAATAGAGAGAACAAATTTGGTTAGCGATGTCCCAACGCAAAACAGTAAAGCAATAAAGCAATATATATAGGGAGACTAAACATGAATACAAAACGTACATCATCAGGCTTTCTCTGATTGTCGTTATGTCAGTTACAGAAGTCATTCGCTACATAAACTGGACGAAAGTCAGGACATATAAAAAAATCCCTTACATAAAAACGGGAATGTACCTATGACAGTCTGTACGGAAGAAATATACATATATCACCTTAATAAAAAATGCAATTGATATTCACACAAATACTGTATTTCATGAAAATTGTTAATAACCAAAACATAAAAAGTAATAAATATGGGTAAACTAATATATTAAAGACACTTAAAAATAATATGAATTTCAAAAACATAAATCAACACAATAAATCATATGTATGTGTATATATAAATTAATCTGGACATTTACTTGTTAGTTACATTCAAGTAAGACATTAAGTCTAACTAAAAGTAACTAAAAATATCTGAAGTTTACCAGTATGTTAATATTTCTTTCTATTATTCAAAATGGGCTTGACTGATACAAATTGATTAATCCCAGGATATATATGGGCTTTCAGAGTCAGAATCCACTTCAACTCTCTAATAGCTAGCTGATTGATATTGTCTCCTTCTCTGGGGTTCAGGGGTACCTTCTCTAAAACTCTGAAACTAAAATTATGAGTATTGTGTTCAACAATATGTTTGGCTAAAGCGTTACACTCTTTTCCTTTTCTGATATCATAGCAATGATTATAAACCCTATCACGGAGCCGTCTTTTGGTTAAGCCTGCATAAAACACATCACAGTGGTCACATGTAGCTAAATATATCAGATTGCTACTGTTGCAATCACTGAAAAATCTAGGAATAAAACTGAAGTGACTAAAAGTGACAGCTTTAGTGAGCACCACCAGGACCTGCTCCCTGTTGGTAGTTTTGGGGGGGATATGGTAGAATGCTAGAAGGGATTTCACTGGGGATAATGGGGGAGTAAAGTTAAAGGTAAATTTATCAGCCAGTAGGGACTGGGAGTAAATACAATGTCCTACACTGATCACCTCAAAGCCCTGTCACTTTACTTGATATCATACAGACTTTTCAGAGGTGATCTATGCCTGGCATAAAGGGCATCCCTAGACCTTGTTTTTATGAATGTTTTTTTACATCCGGAAAACAAACCGCATCAAATCTACTAGATTAAAAGACCTACATTTTGTTTGCGACGTAAATAGGACATGTTGGAGAAACAGATATGTTTCTTGTAGAAATCCCTTTCTCTGGAACAGGCTCCCCATCCATGTGAAGCAGAGTTCCTCTCTATCCGTTTTTAAATGCAACTTGGACCAATTGATGGTTATAGGGTCATAGGCTGGTACTAGGCTATCGGCCCTAGGGCCTATACAAGCCTAGCCATAACAATTCCCTGGATATTTCTTCCCACAATATTTACATCCCTGGACCCCTGTCTAGCAGGGCAACTGACGTGATCCCCGGGGTGAATTTCCTGTCTCCCATCCAATCGTCAAGGTTCCTTTTGAAGAGGGCCAAGGAGGCTGTCTGCTTGACATGTATGGTCAGTCTATTCCAGAGTATGGGGAGTCTCTGGGTCAGGAACCTATCCCTCCAGCATGTCTTGTTCATTGTGAAGACAAGGTTTAGATCCCTGGAGCGTGTGGCTCTGAGGGATTGGGATATTTTTAAGTGGAGCATGTCCAACAGCTCATGGTTTGACATGGCCTTGTATGTTAAGCAGAGATCTCCTCTGAGTAAACAATATGCCACAGAGTACAGCTGGAGTTTTTTTAGACAGTCAGTATAGGGCATCTGCTTTAGGCCTGTGATTCTTTTAGTGAGGTATTTCTGCGGCCTTTCCAGCTGTTGCACATGTCTTGTGAGGTACATACCAAATGGGACATTGTACTCTATAATGGGTGATATCAGATCCAAACAGGAGTCACCACATGGAAGAGTCGGATGAGTAGAAAGTCTTTTATTAAAACATAAAAACACAAGCGCTTTCACGTAGATAAACTACGCTTCTTCAGGTGTAAATAACTTAAAAAATCAAACTTCTTATATACACAGCCTTTTGGCGCGAAAACTAAAGCACAAAGCAATAATTAATCATTAAAGTAATTAACCATTGTTGGACTTAAATCGGCAATGAAAATTTTAAACAAAACTAAACAACTAATCTGTTCATGGAAACTCAAATCCATGAGAAAAAACACATGTTAAATGCAAATGCTGTAAACGCTTGTAATGTTGCATCAACACAGAATTACACAGCGCTAAAAACATGTATAACACTAAAAGCTAAAAACGGATATATTAACCAAACAATAAAACAGAGTTCCTATAAAATAATATTAACTCAGCTGCTGTAGCGCCAACCTGCTGAGTGTCCACTTCTACATTGAGACAGATGAATCTAGTCAGAATTGGCCAAACTTTTAGTACAAACGTGCAAGCAATATGTACTGACTGATGCCTAAAACTCAAGGTTAACTAGTCGGTAAATTAAGATCTAAAGCTTGCCGCTTTAAAACTTATGTGCACTATAACTTTATAATTAAGACACAATCAGCAGCTAATGAGCTGTGAGGAGGATAAGAAACAATTCTGGAAACCATGGAAATAATAAACGGAAAACGAAAAAATGAAAAAAACGTTATCCAGATTCTAAAAAATTCTTTAAAAACTAAATATCCAAGTCAATTCACAGTTGAATCATAAAATATCACTATTTTCAATAGAAAACCTTGCTTCATAGAACCAAAATTGTGTAGTCTATGAGCTTAAGCCATGAAAAGACTGTCAATAATTACTAGACATACAACAATGTAAACTGACGTAAACTCTCGAGAAACATATAGCCGATCAGGCAAAGTAAAACTTCTTTCCAACTAAGATGTCCTTAGTTACTCATCTACTCCTCATATTAATAGAGAGAACAAATTTGGTTAGCGATGTCCCAACGCAAAACAGTAAAGCAATAAAGCAATATATATAGGGAGACTAAACATGAATACAAAACGTACATCATCAGGCTTTCTCTGATTGTCGTTATGTCAGTTACAGAAGTCATTCGCTACATAAACTGGACGAAAGTCAGGACATATAAAAAAATCCCTTACATAAAAACGGGAATGTACCTATGACAGTCTGTACAGAAGAAATATACATATATCACCTTAATAAAAAATGCAATTGATATTCACACAAATACTGTATTTCATGAAAATTGTTAATAACCAAAACATAAAAAGTAATAAATATGGGTAAACTAATATATTAAAGACACTTAAAAATAATATGAATTTCAAAAACATAAATCAACACAATAAATCATATGTATGTGTATATATAAATTAATCTGGACATTTACTTGTTAGTTACATTCAAGTAAGACATTAAGTCTAACTAAAAGTAACTAAAAATATCTGAAGTTTACCAGTATGTTAATATTTCTTTCTATTATTCAAAATGGGCTTGACTGATACAAATTGATTAATCCCAGGATATACATGGGCTTTCAGAGTCAGAATCCACTTCAACTCTCTAATAGCTAGCTGATTGATATTGTCTCCTTCTCTGGGGTTCAGGGGTACCTTCTCTAAAACTCTGAAACTAAAATTATGAGTATTGTGTTCAACAATATGTTTGGCTAAAGCGTTACACTCTTTTCCTTTTCTGATATCATAGCAATGATTATAAACCCTATCACGGAGCCGTCTTTTGGTTAAGCCTGCATAAAACACATCACAGTGGTCACATGTAGCTAAATATATCAGATTGCTACTGTTGCAATCACTGAAAAATCTAGGAATAAAACTGAAGTGACTAAAAGTGACAGCTTTAGTGAGCACCACCAGGACCTGCTCCCTGTTGGTAGTTTTGGGGGGGATATGGTAGAATGCTAGAAGGGATTTCACTGGGGATAATGGGGGAGTAAAGTTAAAGGTAAATTTATCAGCCAGTAGGGACTGGGAGTAAATACAATGTCCTACACTGATCACCTCAAAGCCCTGTCACTTTACTTGATATCATACAGACTTTTCAGAGGTGATCTATGCCTGGCATAAAGGGCATCCCTAGACCTTGTTTTTATGAATGTTTTTTTACATCCGGAAAACAAACCGCATCAAATCTACTAGATTAAAAGACCTACATTTTGTTTGCGACGTAAATAGGACATGTTGGAGAAACAGATATGTTTCTTGTAGAAATCCCTTTCTCTGGAACAGGCTCCCCATCCATGTGAAGCAGAGTTCCTCTCTATCCGTTTTTAAATGCAACTTGGACCAATTGATGGTTATAGGGTCATAGGCTGGTACTAGGCTATCGGCCCTAGGGCCTATACAAGCCTAGCCATAACAATTCCCTGGATATTTCTTCCCACAATATTTACATCCCTGGACCCCTGTCTAGCAGGGCAACTGACGTGATCCCCGGGATGAATTTCCTGTCTCCCATCCAATCGTCAAGGTTCCTTTTGAAGAGGGCCAAGGAGGCTGTCTGCTTGACATGTATGGTCAGTCTATTCCAGAGTATGGGGAGTCTCTGGGTCAGGAACCTATCCCTCCAGCATGTCTTGTTCATTGTGAAGACAAGGTTTAGATCCCTGGAGCGTGTGGCTCTGAGGGATTGGGATATTTTTAAGTGGAGCATGTCCAACAGCTCATGGTTTGACATGGCCTTGTATGTTAAGCAGAGATCTCCTCTGAGTAGACAATATGCCACAGAGTACAGCTGGAGTTTTTTTAGACAGTCAGTATAGGGCATCTGCTTTAGGCCTGTGATTCTTTTAGTGAGGTATTTCTGTGGCCTTTCCAGCTGTTGCACATGTTTTGTGAGGTACATACCAAATGGGACATTGTACTCTATAATGGGTCTAATGAGGGATGAGTACAGTGGGACAATGACCTCCTTTTTTCTGGATGAAAAGCCCTTAGTGATGAGGTGTGCCACATAGAAGGATTTCCTGACTGTTGTGGCAATGTGGTTATCGAAGGTGAGACCACTGTCCACCTGTGTCTCTAAGTCTCTCACCACACTTTCGGTGTTTAGTGTACTGCCACCTATGTGGTAATTCATGGGTACATGTTTTTTCCCAAAGGGGATAACTATACATTCTTGTCATTAAGCTTGAGCCCATGGCTCTGGCACCAAGCATCTGTTTCTGTAAGGCCCTTTTGTAGAATATCCACATAATTTGGGGATTCAATAATGGCTCCCAGTTTGCAGTCATCTGCGAACTTTGTTAGCCAGAGTCCCTTAGTGTTGGCCTGTACTTCAGAGAAGTAGATGCCAAACAAGAGAGGTCCCAGGACTGAACCCTGAGGTACTCCACATGTCACTTGTCTGGAGCTGGATTTGGAGTCAGCTACTTTTACAGTGTGGATTCTGTCAGTAAGCCAGTTGGCAACCCATCAAGTGACGTAGGGATTATTACCCAGCTTAGTAAGTTTATCTATAATTCCAGAGTGGGGGATGGTGTCGAAGGCCTTGGCAAGGTCCAGATAGGCTGTGTGACTGCCTTACCCTTGTCCACAGCTCTGGAGACTGATATGAAGAAGTCAGTCAGGTTTAGGAGACAAGATCGGCCCTTCACAAACCCAAACTGGGTGGGTTCCAGTGTTTGAAGGTTGCCAATGTCTTTGTTTATAAGTTCCATGATAATGCATTCCATGCCCTTGCAGACCAGGCTTGTCAGACTGATGGGACGGTAGTTCCTGGGATCCAAGATGGATCCCCCCTTGTAGATTGGGATAACTGTAGCTGTGCACCACTCAGTGGGCATAAAGCCTCAGGTGAGGTTATGATTAAACATGACACTTAGATGAGGTGCCAGTTCATTTTGTAGTTCATGTAGTACACAGCCCGGGATGTCATCTGGTCTCATGGATGCTGTATTCTTAGCTTTGGAGAGTGCGGTTTCTATCTGTGTGGCTGTGATTACCGGAATTTGGCAATCTTTTGGTATTAAGTAAACCACAAAATAGTCACCTGCACCAAAGTCACTCTGCCAGTAAACAAGATATAAATCCAAAAGGCGGGAGACACCATGCCAAAACCTGTAGAAAACAGTGAATATTTATTAAAACAATAAAATAAAATAAAAAAGTGCACTGCTAAGCACTTTCAAGCTAACAAGCCTTTCATCAGATAGTGCATACCTAACAAAGCCAGACATTTAAAATACTCATTAACCAATCGAAAATCAGTATTTTACCCTCCTTTTTCTAAGGATGGGTTTTAAAGGGATAACAGTATTTAAGCCTGGGGGGCCTATCTGCCCCAAGTCTAAGTATCCACCTAGTCTCTGCACATTCCGTATCATTACTAATATCCCCTCCCCTTACATTATTTCTAAGTATTTGTAGTGCCATAAACAAAAAGTTATGTCCTATATTCTCCTTGACATCAGAAAATAAGGCATTAGATTCCTCCTGAAGTTTGATGTCTGAAACATGCTGAAATATCCTGGTTTTAAACATACTATTCGTCTTGCCAACATAGTATGAATCACAATTCTGACACACTGCTAAATATACTAAAGTCTTAGTACTGTAGTTTGCATAATCTTTAAAATAATAGTTCTGTCCTGTCATGGGATGCTCAAAGGAGCTGTTTTTCAAAATATATTGGCAGGCTTTGCAATAATGGCAAGGAAAAGTACTTATCTTCCTAGTCGTACGACCACTATGAGCATTGGTCTTAGGCTCATGACACAGCTTGTCCTTCAAGTTTCTGTTCCTTCTAAATATAAAACTAGGATCTTGATCTACTACCTCTTTTAACCTCATATCAGTATGTAGTATTTTCGAATGCTGCCTCGCTGTGTTACAGATGTCACCCACATCTCCACTATAGGTGAAAATCATGCTAACCTTGTTCCTGTTCCCAAAAAAGCCTCTTTGATCTGGAATGTTATCCACTTCATTCACATTCCTGTTAAGCCATGGTCTGGCTATACTTGTTCTTTTATTCTTACTATCTTGCACCAAGGGCATAACTTTCTTATGCTTATATCCCCTTTGGCTGAGGTTAGCTTGAAATTTCTCATCCTCATCTTGAAACCTTATATCCTCACTACACAATCTCGAAATTCTACAAACCTGGCCTTTTACTATATTGTCAAAGGTATGGCGTGGGTGCATACTATCATAAGGCAGCAAACTATTACGCCAGCAAGTTTTCCTATATAAAGATGTAGCTATATGGCCATCTTCATGCTTAGTTAGCAGTACATCTAAAAAATCTATCTCTGAAATGGAATAATTGACTGCGAATCTAAAAAGGTCAGTACTCGCCTCCAAATATTCAACAAAAGAAGATAACTCCTGATCTGTGCCTCCCCATAAAAAGAAGATGTCATCCACAAAATGGGTATAAAAACCCAATTTGTCTGTCCATGCATGCAGTGTATCAAAGATGGTAACATCTTCTCAATATGCCAGTACTAAGTTGGCATAAGAATTGGTGCAGGGTGTGCCCATGGCTACACCCTGCTGTTGCCGATAGTAACTGCCTTGACACAAGAATATATTATGTTCCAGTACAACATTTAAAAGTTTACATATCCTCTGAATACTATCATTATCTAACTGTGTTTTATTAATGAGTAAATTCTGTATCGCTGAGATACCGTATTGATTATTAATTACAGTGAAGAGACTATTAACATCCACTGTAACTAACAAATAATTCTTATCTAATGCTGTATCCCAATATGTTGATAAAGCTGTAATGAAGTGCGCAGTATCTTTCAATATTCCATGGAATAAACTAAGAACAGGTTTTAAAGCACATTCTATCCATATCGAAATATTTTCAGTCACCCATCCCCTTCCTGAAACTATAGGTCTAAGGGGTGGGTTTGATATGTTATTATGGATTTTTGCTAAAGCTTTAAATTCAGGAATCACTGGACATTCTACCCATAAAAAATATTTCAAACCATCATGTATAAGACCTACCTTCTGTAGGTTAATAATCTTAGTCTTTACCTTGTTAATAAAAGCTTTAACCATAATAGGAGGAAGTTTACCGAATGTGTGGTCATCCTCCAATAACATATTCAGTTTATCACAATAAAAACATTTGTTCATAACAACCACAGATCCACCCTTATCCACTGGCTTGATAACTATTCTATCATCTTTCATTAATGAATCCAAGGCTAACCTCTGTTGCTTAGTAAAGTTATAGAACTTACTTTTCCTACTATTGTTAATATAATAATATTAAGGCAGTTACTATCGGCAACAGCAGGGTGTAGCCATGGGCACATCCTGCTCCAATTCGTATGCCAACTTAGTATTGGCATATTGGGAAGATGTTACCATCTTTGATACACTGCATGCATGGACAGACAAATTGGGTTTTTATACCCATTTTGTGGATGACATCTTCTTTTTATGGGGAGGCACAGATCAGGAGTTATCTTCTTTTGTTGAATATTTGGTGGCGAGTACTGACTTTTTTAGATTCACAGTCAATTGTTCCAATTCAGAGATAGATTTGTTAGATGCACGGCTAACTAAGCATGAAGATGGCCATATAGCTACATCTTTATATAGGAAAACTTGCTGGCGTAATAGTTTGCTGCCTTATGACAGTATGCACCCACACCATACCTTTGACAATATAGTAAAAGGCCAAGTTTGTAGAATTTCGAGATTGTTTAGTGAGGATATAAGGTACAAGATGAGGTTGAGAAATTTCAAGCTAACCTCAGCCAAAGGGGATATAAGCATAAGAAAGTTATGCCCTTGGTGCAAGATAGTAAGAATAAAAGAACAAGTATAGCCAGACCATGGCTTAACAGGAATGTGAATGAAGTGGATAACATTCCAGAACAAAGAGGCATTTTTGGAAACAGGAACAAGGTTAGCATGATTTTCACCTATAGTGGAGACGTGGGTGACATCTGTAACATAGTTAGGCAGCATTCGAAAATACTACATACTGATATGAGGTTAAAAGAGGTAGTAGGTCAAGATCCTAGTTTTATATTTAGAAGGAACAGAAACTTGAAGGACATCCTGTGTCATGAACCTAAGACCAATGCTCATAGTGGTCATATGACTAGGAAGATAGGTACTTTTCCTTGCCATCATTGCAAAGCCTGCCAATATATTTTGAAAAAGAGCTCCTTTGAGCATCCCAGGACAGGACAGAACTATTATTTTAAAGGTTATGCAGACTGCAGTTCTAAGAATTTAGTATATTTAGCAGTGTGTCAGAATTGTGATTCATACTATGTTGGCAAGATGAATAGTATGTTTAAAACCAGGATATTTCAGCATGTTTCAGACATCAAACTTCAGAAGGAATCTAATGCCTTATTTTCTCATGTCAAGGAGAATATAGGACATAACATTTTGTTTACGGCACTACAAGTACTTAGCAATAATGTAAGGGGAGGGGATATTAGTAATGATACGGAATGTGCAGAGACTAGTTGGATAATTAGACTTGGGGCAGATAGGCCCCCAGGCTTAAATACTGTTATCTCTTTAAAACCCATCCTTAGAAAAAGGAGAGTAAAATACTGATTTTCTGATTGGTTAATGAGTATTTTAAATGTCTGGCTTTGTTAGGTATGCACTATCTGATGAAGGGCTTGTTAGCTTGAAAGCGCTTAGCAGTGCACTTTTTATTTTATTTTATTGTTTTAATAAATATTCACTGTTTTCTACAAGTTTTGGCATGGTGTCTCCTGCCTTTTGTGCCTTTTGGATTTATATCTTGTTTACTGGCAGAGTGACTTTGGTGCAGGTGACTTTTTTGTGGTTTACTTTTGGATTTTATACTGTTTTCCTGCCCACATGTCTGAACCATGAAGCATAGAGATAGAACTGGCTTATCGTCCGCATGGCAGTATGGATTCTCTGAAGAGAGGTGTAATTTTGACAACAAATCCGTTGTAAAATGTGGATATACAACGTTTGGCGGGTTTGGATCCTGAACAAGACTCCGCAGTGATGGGTGAGTCAGAGTTTTAAGAGCTAACAGCAAGTTTTCATAAGAATATTATGAGGCTTAAACGTTTATAGTGGCTAAGGTTTCATTTAGAAGCCTGTCTCAAATATAATATAGTACCAAGAAGCTTACATGTGTTTTGTATGCCTAGGCAAGGGGAGTTTTATCCTGACCTTTTGGCATGTTGGCAGGAGATCAATCTACAGACAAGCCTATCTTATATGAACTTGTTGCTATATTATTTTTAACCAGAAGAACAACAAATACCTAAAACTGTACAAGCCTTACAGAAAAACATACAGGGTCATTTCAAAGAGGAGCATCATATGGAGAGAATGGTAAATATAGTGTGTGCAGTTGCTTCGTATGACGCCAAATTACAACAAGTCAAAATTAAGAAACTTGTCAGAGGCTTCAATGACTTTGCCAAGGGCGATATTTTTGCTAGGCCGAGGAACAGGGCAAATTCGGCTAATACGTCCTCAGCGGTCAATGTTAGGGAACCAGCTCCTAATCAACAACTTGAAAAGGAGCTCAATGCCACCATGAACAAATTAATGATTCCTTCTAACAATGCGGCGTTTAGTCCAGACGCTGTTACTATGGCTATGATATGCAACGTGAGACCAGTCTACAAGGCGTTCAAGACACAGCAGGCATGGAATCAAACAATGAACAAGTGTTTGCTAGAACAGGGGCTAAGCCTAAGTCTTCCTTGTCTTTTGCCAGCAACAAGACTTTTACCATGCTCCCGGTAGCGGTCAAGAAAAAGACCTCACGCAAACGGATCTTTTCGAGTCAACATGAACAGAAGCGACAGAGAACTTCAAATTGACTGTGTGTGATTATAATAACATCGTGTACAATTTATCTGACATTGATCTTACACTAGATCAAGAATATGCGCTAAACAAAGGTTTAACTTTTGTGCTGGATGCGATGGCGGATTACAGTCAAATTATTTTAGATTTAATGTGTTTCGCTAGGAATGCTACACTGAAATTTATGTTTACTGATAGAAATTTAGAAGATAATTCAAAAGTTTTGAGGCAACCTAGTGATTTCATGCCTGTTTTTAGTCCAACTATGGTTACATTCATGTGTGTGAACAGGAAATTGAAATGTATATTAACAATAGTAGGAAAAGGAAGTTCTATAACTTTACTAAGCAAGAGAGGTTAGCCTTGGATTCATTAATGAAAGATGATAGAATAGTTATCAAGCCAGCGGGTAAGGGTGGATCTGTGGTTGTTATGAACAAATGTTTTTATTGTGATAAACTGAATATGTTATTGGAGGATGACCACACATTCGGTAAACTTCCTCCTATTATGGTTAAAGCTTTTATTGACAAGGTAAAGACTAAGTTTATTAACCTACAGAAGGTAGGTCTTATACATGATGGTTTGAAATATTTTTTATGGGTAGAATGTCCAGTGATTCCTGAATTTAAAGCTTTAGCAAAAATCCATAATAACATATCAAACCCACCCCTTAGACCTATAGTTTCAGGAAGGGGATGGGTGACTGAAAATATTTCGATATGGATAGAATGTGCTTTAAAACCTGTTCTTAGTTTATTCCCTGGAATATTGAAAGATACTGCGCACTTCATTACAGCTTTATCAACATATTGGGATACAGCATTAGATAAGAATTATTTGTTAGTTACAGTGGATGTTAATAGTCTCTTCACTGTGATTAATAATCAATACGGTATCTCAGCGATACAGAATGTACTCATTAACAAAACACAGTTAGATAATGATAGTATTCAGAGGATATGTAAACGTTTAAATGTTGTACTGGAACATAATATATTCTTGTGTCAAGGCAGTTACTATCGGCAACAGCAGGGTGTAGCCATGGGCACACCCTGCACCAATTCTTATGCCAACTTAATACTGGCATATTGAGAAGATGTTACCATCTTTGATAAACTACATGCATGGACAGACAAACTGGGATTTTATACCTGTTTTGTGAATGACATCTTTTTATGCGGAGGCACAGATCAGGAGTTATCTTTTTTTGTTGAATATTTAGAGGCGAGTACTGACTTTTTTAGATTCGCAGTCAATTATTCTAATTCAGAGATAGATTTTTTTAGATGTACGGCTAACTAAGAATGAAGATGGCCATATAGCTACATCTTTATATAGGAAAACTTGTTGGCATAATAGTTTGCTAACTTATGACAGTATGCACCCATGCCATACCTTAGGAACAAGGTTAGCATGATTTTCACCTATAGTGGAGACGTGGGTGACATCTGTAACATAGTGAGGCAGCATTCAAAAATACTATAAACTGATATGAGGTTAAAAGAGGTAGTAGGTCAAGATCCCAGTTTTATATTTAGAAGGAACAGAAACTTGAAGGACATGCTGTGCCATGAGCCTAAGACCAATGCTCATAGTGGTCGTACGACTAGGAAGATAAGTACTTTTCCTTGCCATCATTGCAAAGCCTGTCAATATATTTTGAAAAAGAGCTCCTTTGAGCATCCCAGGACAGGACAGAACTATTATTTTAAAGATTATGCAGACTGCAGTACTAAGAATTTAATATATTTAGCAGTGTGTCAGAATTGTGATTCATACTATGTTGGCAAAACGAATAGTATGTTTAAAACCAGGATATTTCAGCATGTTTCAGACATCAAACTTCAGAAGGACTCTAATGCCTTATTTTCTGATGTCAAGAATATAAAACATAAGTTTTTGTTTATGGCACTACAAATACTTAGCAATAATGTAAGGGGAGGGGATATTAGTAATGATACAGAATGTGCAGAGACTAGGTAGATAATTAGACTTGGGGCAGATAGGCCCCTAGGCTTTAATACTGTTATCACTGTCTTCTACAAGTTTTGGCGTGGTGTCTCCTGCCTTTTGTGCCTTTTGGATTTTTTAAAATCTTTTGGTATTGAGATGCGCTCTTTAGGGGGTGAGAGGGAGGTGAAGTTGGCACTAAATCGATCTGCCAGGATATTGGCAATATCCTTGGGATCAGTATATTTAATGCCATTCTGTTGTAGCTCAGAGTATAACTGAGCCTTGCCATTTAGATTCTTGACAAAACTATAGAATGCCTTGTAGTTGTCTTTGGAATCTTTTGCAATTTTATTTTCATAACTAGCTTTGGAGGATTTTATGAGGGATCTCAGCTTCTTACTGAGGTTGGTAAGGGAGTTTTTTGCATCCTGGGATTTTCCTCTTTTCTGCAACAGTTTCTTTCTTCTGTTGTATAGTTTGTTTATGGCAGGGGACCGCCATATCGGCTTCCTTTTTTTGGAGAAAAGCATCTTGATTCTATTTGGGATGGCATGATTCATGCACAAGTGGATGTACTCATACAGTGCCTTAGTGTAGGATTCAGCAGTCGAACCTTCAGCTCCCGTCTGCATGGGTATCATGAAGTTTGTCACTTCTGACTTGAGTAGCATGAAGTTGGCTTTGGAGAAGTTTTTTGTGGAGGTTTCCTTTCTGGGGGGTGGGGGTGGGATGTGGATGTCAAGGGTGATTTGCTTATGGTCAGACCTGACGAATGAGGGGGTGACCACTGATGTGGAGCATCTATCTTCCATGTTGGTAATGACCAGGTCTAGGATATTGGAGCCCCTGGTGGGACAATGGATTAGTTGATCCAGGGTGCTGGAATTTATGAATTCCAAGAATCACTAGGAAAAGGTGTTGGTACCCAAGCAGTTTTCCCAGTTAATGGCAGGGTAGTTGAAATCACCCAGTATTGGGGTGTTTGGTTGTATCTTAATATTTTCCAATATGTTTAGAAAGGTGTAGTGAGAATCTTGGGGCATGGTGAGGGATCTGTAGCAAGCTACAATTTGGATTGCAGTCTTACCTAGTGTTAGTTGCACCTGGAGAATTTCAGATGCATTGTGTTGGGCAACTAGCCTGGAGGTGTGAATATCCTTGGTGAATATGGACACTACTCAGCCTTTAGTGTTCCGGACTTGAAAGTGTGGTAAGAGTTGTAGCCTGGTATTGCAGGGGTGCTCTCTGGAGCCTTGAACCCGGTCTCAGTTGCTGCACAGATATTGATGTTCTCCATTTTTAGGAATGCCTTGAGAGAGTGCATTTTGAGGTTTAGACTTTAGCATTGAGTAGCATTACCTTCAGATTTTGCATGCTTGTATCTGTTACTGTGGTGGTTTTGTCCTTTGAACCTTGCCTAAGAAATAGGCAAGAGCTTTAGCCAGTATCCTGAATCCCAGGGGTGACAGGTGCAGACCATCTCTGGCAAGGCATCGTGGTTTGTCGATCATGTCATCCCAGGCATACAGATACTGGATCCCCTTTGAATGACACCAGAAGCTTAGCCAATTGTTGAAGTCAATCATTTTGTCCTTGTACTGTGGTATCATTCTGGGCGAAGGCAGGATGCTACTCAGGGCTAGGGTCATATTTGCCTGGGCAACATGATTCAAGAGCTGTTCCATGTCTCTTTTCATGTTGTCCAGGGAGGTACATCTCAAATCATTTACTCCAACATGGACAATGAGAGAGTCGTATTTGTACTTGTTGTGGAGTGACTTGAGTGCATGCGTTATGTGGCGGATATGGTAAGGCCTTGCTGTGTCTAATAATGGTGTCTGCCAACAAAGACAATTACTAGAATATTTTATTTAAAATTTGTTTACCGGGAAAGTCTTGGAACGAAGCCCAAGGAGAAATGCGCCAGATGCATGTCTTTGTAATGTGGGAGTAAACCGGAGCACCCAGAGGAAACCCACACTAAGCAGGGAGGACATGCAGACTCAGCACAGACGGCACTCCAGCCGAAAATCGAATCAGCGAACCTCTTGCTGTGACACGACAATGCTACCGCTTCACCACAGCGCCATCCTTTGAAATATGGAAATCAAAATCTAAACCAGCTATACTAGAAGCAGTGAAAATAGTAAAATAAATAAAACAACTGGAAATTGAGATCTTTAGAAAAGGGTAGCAGCAAACTACATAGGAAAAAAATGGGAATTATGGGAATAATACAGGGGAGGAATGAGATTTAAAAGGCAGCAGGACTTAAATGAGCTATATAATGTATAAAAAAGATTGGGTAGATTATAAGCGATGTATAATGTTTGCAACTGGGAGTGTGTCAGTATGGTTTGTGACATAAAATGCTTGCAACTAGGATTGTGTTGGTGTGATTCGCTTTCACTTATATAAATATATGATTGCCTATATAGTAAGTGATGGTTTAATAATTGCTTAAAACTCATAACAAGCACTAAATACCCCTAGCACTAGCTCCCCTTATACTGTCCAGAAGGACAAGGCTCTCTATTCGTCCACACCAGTCAATCAGAAAAACAGCTCACTCTACCTATTCAGGCATGTCCAAATGGCAGTTTCCAGTGTACTCTCCAGTCCAACTGGTGAATCTGGGCATTTTGAGGTAATATTACAACTGCCTCATGTACACAGACAACCCTCTCCTCCTACCACCAAACACTAATATATGCGAGAGATGCAATTATACAGCCAGACTGGAGGCAAAGCTCTCTCAACCCCAGACTGTAACTGACTGTCAAGAGGAGAAGGGTAATACTTGCAACACACTACCAGTCTCACATAGACCTAACAAACCAACACAGGCAAGTAACACACATAAATACATGAAAACATACTCGGAGGCTCTAAATAAAAATCTGCAAAAGCAACAGAGACCTCCAAAGCAGACATCCAAGCAACCTCCACAGCCCATCACCAACCATGAAACATATACTTCACATAATCAGTGTGCCACGCAATCACAGCCCTTAAGGCAAAATAACATACCCAACACATTAGTGATAGGCGACTCTATAGTCAGGCACACTGGTGTCCCACTAACTAGGCTGGACAAGGAGAAGGTTACAGTTAGCTGCCTGTCGGGTGCCAGGATCCGCCACATAACACAAGCACTCAGGTCACTCCAGAACAAGTACAAGTACGACTCTTGTCATTGTACATGTTGGTGTGAATGACCTGAGACATACCTCCCTGGACTACATGAAAAGAGACATGGAAGAGCTTTCTGATCATGTAGCCCAGGCAGGTATGACCCTGACCCTGAGTAGCATCCTACCCTCACCAAGAATGATGCCACAGTATAAAGAAAAAATGATCAACTTCAACAATTGGCTAAGTTTCTGGTGTCATTCAAAGGGGATCCAGTATCTGTCTGCCTGGGATGACATGCTCGACAAGCCACATTGCTTCGCAAGAGATGGCTTGCACCTGTCACCCTTAGGCTTTCGAATACTGGCAAAGGCTCTTGCCGCCCACATAGTGCCTTTTTTAGGCAAGGCTCAAAAGACAAACCCACCACTGCAAATAGCACAAGTAACCAAACACTGAGGGTAATGCTACTCAACGCCAGAAGTCTAAACCTCAAAATACACGCACTCGAGGCACTCCTCAGTATGGAGAACGTCGGTATCTGTGCAGTAACAGAAACCTGATTTAAGGCTTCAGAGAGCACCCCAGCACTGCCAGGCTATAACTCATACCATATCTTTCGGCCACAGAACCCGGATCGAAACACAAAAGGCGGGGATGTATCCATATTCATCAATGATACACCTCCAGGTTAGTGGTGCAGCACGATGCATCAGAGATCATCCAAGTGCAACTAACAACGGGCAAAACTGCAATCTAAATTGTAGCTTGCTACAGATCACCCACCATGACCCATGACCCCCATTCCGCATTTTTGGAGACAATGGGAAATATGAAGGTCCTACCAAACACCCTAATACTGGGTGATTTCAACTACCCAAACATTAACTGGGAAAACTACTCAAGTACTAACTCCCTTGCCCAACGCTTCCTAGAATTTACAAACTCGAACGCCCTGGATCAACTGGTCTACACCCCCACCAGAGGGAATAACATATTGGACCTGGTCATCACCAATATGGGCAAACGGTGTTCCACACCTGATGTCAACCCCTCGCTGGTTAGATCAGACCATAGACTAATCACTCTGGATATTCACATTCCGCCCCCAACCCTAATCAAGGAAACCACTGTGAAAATCTTTTCAAAAGCAAACTTCACATTGCTTAAGACCGAGGTGGAAAGGTTCACAGCCCCCACGCCAATGGCCATTGCTGTCCAAGCTGCCTGAAACCTATACAAAGACACTCTATGATCATCTGCAGGAATTCAGGGATCGTGCCATCCAAAGTAAAACCAAGACTTACTCCTCCAAGAAATGGAAACCAGTCTGCTGGACCCCTGCCATAAACAGGCTCTACAATAGAAGGAGGAAACTAGTACAGATAAGAGCAAAATCCCTAAAAGGAAAGACATCCCTGATCAGTATCAGCAATAAACTACGATCCCTCATTAAATCATCCAAGGCTAGCTTTGAAAGAAAAATTGCCAAGGACTCCAAAGATAACTACAAAGCGTTCTTTAGCTATGTCAAGAACCTAAGTGGAAACTCTCAGATCTGCTCTGAGTTGGTGCTGAATGGCACAACATACACTGAACCGACTGATATTGCCAACATTTTGGCAGACAGGTTCAGTGCAAACTTCACACCCCTCTCATCCCCTAAAGGGCTCATAACCATACCAGAAGAATGTAAGGCCCCAGCAATCACCGACACACAGGTTAAAGCAGCCCTATCCAAAGCCAAAAACACAGCCTCAATGGGATCGGACGATGTCCCAGGCTGTGTCTTACAAGAGTTCCAAAATGAACTAACCCCTCACCTAAACACACTGTTCAAACTCGGCCTTTCTACAGGCTATGTACCCACAGAGTGGCATACAGCAACAGTTATCCCACACCAAAGGGGGACGCCACAGCGGACCCTGGAAACTATCACCCTATAAGCCTGACAAGCCTGGTCTGCAAGCATATGGAGCACATCATCATGGAACTCGTTAACAGAGACATTGGGAACCTCCAAACTTTGGACCCCACACAGTTTGGCATTGTTAAGGGCAGATCATGCCTCCTAAATCTGGTGGACTTCTTTGAGACAGTTACCAAGGCATTAGATGAGGGTAAGGAGGTCCACACACCCTACCTAGACCTCGCAAAGGCTTTCGACACCATTCCCCATTCTGGTATTATAGACAAACTCACCAACCTGAACATTAACCCCTATGTCACGAGATGGGTTGCAAATTGGCTCACGGACAGAACCCACATGGTGAGAGTTGCAGACTCTAGGTCCGACTCTAAACCAATTACAAGTTGCGTTCCCCCAGGGCACAGTCCTAGGACCCCTCCTGTTCGGTATATACTTCTCAGAGGTACAGGCAAGCACAGGAGGACTTTGGCTGACCAGGTTCACAGACGACTGCAAACTAGGGGCCATAATTGATTCTCCGGCTGATTCAGACACCCTCCAGATGGGTCTCACTGAGACAGATAAATGGTGTCAAAATCATGGCCTCAAGCTGAATGCCAAAAAGTGCATAGTCATCCCCTTTGGAAAAAAACAAAGTACTCGCGAACTACCACATAGGTGGTAGTCCCCTAAATACAGAAAAAGTAATAAGGGATCTAGGGACCCAAGTAGTTAGCAATCTCTCCTTTGATAATCATATTGCCAAGGTGGTTAGAAAATTCTTCTACGTGGCCCACCTAATCTCAAAAGGGTTCTCATCCAGAACAAAGGTGCTTATTGTGCCTCTCTACTCATCACTTATTAGACCCATCATAGCATACAATGCCCCATTTGGGATGTACCTTACAAGACACCTGCAACAGCTAGACAGACCACAAAAGTACCTCACCAAGAGGATTACTGGCCTCAAACAGATGACCTATGCAGCCCGACTAAAGAAACTCCAGCTGTACTTGGTTGCATACCGCTTACTCAGAGGTGATCTCTGCTTGACATACAAGGCCATGTCCAACCCAGAATTGATGGATATGCTCCACCTAAAAAAACAAATCCCTGAGAGCCACACGCTCTAGGGATATAAACCTTACCACAACGATAAATAGGATGTGCTGGAGGGATAGATTTCTGACCCAGAGACTCCCTATGCTTTGGAACAAGATTCCAATATACATCAGGCAGAGCCCTTCACTAGCACTCTTCAAGAGAAACCTTGACGGGTGGATGGGAAACAGAAAAGTTACCCTGGGGATCACTGCAGCGCCTCTGCTGGACAGAGGCACAGGGAACTAATGGCTCTGCTGGTCAGAGGCACAGGGAACTAATCCAATGGGGTGGCGGAAGCCAACACACTCTGGCTAGGCTTATAAATGCCCTTGGGCAGATAGCCTAGTACTTAACCTATGAACTTATGAGCCTATGAATAAAGATGCTTACTGTTTAAAAAAGGGTAGGAATTGAATAATTTATGCAATGTTGCTTAGGTTATATGATATGTAGCAATACATGTGAAGTATAATGTTTGTTATGTTAAATATAGTTTGATTACTTTTATATGAATGCAAATTTGTCTATGTCACAAGTGATAATTCAAAAACATTGTTTGAAAAAAATAACCTTTCCCATTTGATTGGCGTTACTCATCCCATGATCAATAATTATATATTACCTGTAATGAGAATAACTGGGATCTTACTATAGATAATTTGAAGGGACCAGTGCATTTAGGAGCCACCTTTGTCCACTGATAGTAAAGGGGGTAGTCATGGGGTAAATGTTCCTTTTCCCATCCTTAGATCTAAGTTGTGCTTGAATATGGATAGGGATGAACTTTGTTTTATGTGGATGGAGAATCTGTTCCAGAGCAGTGGTATCTTCTGTGAGATGTACCTTCCCCTGCAAAGTGTTCTGCTGATGTTGCAGAAGGGGATTAGATCCATAGACAGAGTGTTTCTGATTCCATTTGACTTGCTGATGTAGCTCAAATCCTTCAATAATGGGTCGGAGGATTCCTTGTACACCAGAAATAGCTCACCTCTTAGCAGTTTGTAGGATACAGTGTATAGTGACAGGGCTTTGAGTTGATCCATGTAGGATATGTTGTTTATCTCTTATATCCTTTTTAGTAAAGTATCTCTGTGGGTGTTCCAGTTGTTGCATGTGTCTGGAAACCTACATACCAAAAGGGGCATTATACACGATGACTGTCTTAATGGGGGCTGAGTAAAGGGAAACAGTGACATCAGTAGAGCTAGACAATCCATTTGTTTATAGGTTGTACAATATAGAAGGACCTTCTTACTACAGTGGGCATGTGCTGGTCAAAAGCAAGGTCATTGTCTGCATAAGTTTCCAAAGCCCGAACAACTGGGTCAACTCTTAGGGGTGTATTTTAATGTGCTAGTTCTCTGAGTAGGATGACTTCACAAAGGATACAATAATGCATTTTTGGCATTTGGTTTCAGTCCATAATTTTGGCTCCAATTATTTATTTGAGCAAACCTTCCTGCAGGATGGCTAAGTCATTTGGGTCATTTCTCTCTGGTCATTTTTCTCCAAAGGTGTCGTCATTTTGCTTAAAAATTCCATAGAGCTGCCAATTTTACTTTTACTGGAGCAGATTTGTGACAGACCACATTTGTTACTTTCTAAATATGAGAAACTGGCCATCCTTTTTCTGTAGACTGGAAATCCTTATTTGTTCTTTACAAATGTTATTTGTTAATCCCACTCAAACTCTAAGTATTGTTACAGACCTAAGTAGGTCTGCTGGCCTTTGCAGTCCATTTTGTTACTATCTGTTACCAAGAACAAAGGCCAGTATGGGACACAGGTCAAAGTCCAGTGTTATGGGTAAGAAATACAATTGGCTCCTGTATTGCTACTGTTCAGCATCTATCTGTCTGCAGTTCATATTAATGTTGTAAGCGCTCAGCCTTTTCAGTGATGCCTACTTTAATACCTAGTTCCTTATTGTTATTATCATATTGTTTATACAGCACAAAAAGTTTGTTTGGCATTGTTAGTTCAGTTATAGTTTAGAGTGCTATGCTGTGCTTATCTTTTCTGGATTGCTGTGTAAAGGTGCTACTGGGCACATTTAGCTTAACAAATAAAGAAAAATGAGTATGTGCAGACATTTTAGCAGATGGAAAGAAAATATATATAATTGAAGATGATCCTTGAGCAGAGTAAGAAACTATAAAATCAGCAGTGACACCTGTGTGCATCTTACAAATTCAATGATCCTGAACTTCTGAACTTGCATTTCAGGTACTTCATTGCATTGAGGAGATCAGAAAACAATATGAAGCTTCCCATAAAAGATGATATATGTATCATAAATTTATTTAATAGGCTTCAGACAGTGTGATTCTGAAATTTATAGCCATGGATACACACAGCAGCCCACTTCCTAGACTCAGAGCTGTTAATCGCATTGCACATTTCACCAAGACAGAGAAAGTGCCTGAGAACACATTATCTCATGAGGAGGATTTACACCTTAGCCTCCATGACTCTCTGGATTCTGAGTCTGAGAGTTTGGTTCAGGAAAGAATGTATCAGTTTGAGCTGCAGAGGAGAATTCATGAAAATGAGCAGTTGGTGAACAAAACTCCTACTGAAAATCAAGATGATTCTGAAAATGAAGATGATAATGAACTGTGGGACAGTTTAGAGGAATCTTCAAATAGTGAAGGAAGGAGGTCACTAAAACTGGAACATGTTAACAGTATTCTGCAGAAAAACACCTTGAGGTAAGGAATAACACAACCTTCTGTTTTGTCTGATCTCCCATTCTGTATGTCAGACACAACATTAAAATGAGTGTAGATTCTATTGATTTCATTACGTTTTCAACTTTAAATATGCTTATGGATGTTATATTATAAGTGCACACAGAATGTGTGCAGATTACACCTAAAATGCAACAGATACTGAAGTGACTATTATTTCTAAAATGGTCTGTTCTTCAGAAAGCTGGTAGGGATAAATAGTTCATGTATATAATATAATGTTGCATATGAAGATTGCAAATAGTGCTACAAAGTGACAAAAAGGCATAAAAATGGTTGCTGTTTTTCTGATTTTAATTATCCAAATCTCAAAAGCCATATGGCCATACGAATGAACATGTAGATGTCTGCTGTGTAAAGGCAAAACTGTGAGATTCATACCAGCTGTTTAATCTGATATATTTCACTCTCAAATGTATTGCTATAGCTGAAACACTAAAAATAGCGGAATACAATTAAAACCTAGAAAAAATAGTGATAAAACAGCAGTATCTCATCAATGGAAATAAATGGTTACCTTGCACTCCAGCAAGTATAGCTCATGTGAATAGCTTTATTTTAATTTCTTTTTATCTTGGTTTATCAAAACTGCATTGATTTGTATTGTGTGAGCCAACAGTATTTGCACTACAGTGGTGTTTTCACTTTCCCTATGTTGCGTAGCAGTAGAGTTGATAATTAGACAAATAAGTGTGGTGTGTGGGTCCAGGCCCCCACCATAGGGGGTGTAGGGGTGACTTGCCTCCTGCAAAAGTACAACTTTTCATCTGATGTTGTTAATCTTCTTCCCATTCATCACTGATGGGTTCGGTTCTGAGCCCTTGGAACCGGGTCGGCCTGATACCAAGCTCGCATACACCAAAAACTGTAGAGCTAAGCTGATACCCACAATGCCCTTCTCCCAGTTACCTCAGATCTCATTTGCCGCACAGCCATATAGCAGCGTTTCACTGAGCTCTCCAGCTGAGTGTCATATTTTATAAAAAATTGTGTGTTTTTTTTTAACTTTTGTCTTAATCCAACTCTTTTTTTACCCTTTTTTATCTATCTAGCTCTACCCGTTGGATATTTCTTATACCATCGTTGGTATGCCTTCGCCTACCCTTGTGGTATTATTCGATACCATCGTTGGTATCTTGTTTTCTCTTTTCTTCACTCCTTTTAGTCACAGTAGTGTGTGTGTTTTTCATGTGTATGGAAATTTCTGATAAAAAAGGGACTTTACGGTTTAAACATTGCACTTCCTGCAATGGCAAACTCCATAACAGTGACTCGCATGACGATTGTGTGTATTGTTTGGGGGTTTCTCACCTCTTTGTGAAACCTCCTTGCCAGATTTGCCTAAGTTTTAGTCAGTGGGCACTGAACGAAAGAAAAAGCAAACTGATTTTGAAAAGCCTTTTAGTCTCTCCTTTATCAGAGGTCTCAACCCATCCAGTGAAGGACAAAAAACGTCCCCATTCAGATCCCTCTTCACCTGCTGGTCATAAACATAAGGCCCACAAATCTTCATCGGAGCATAGAATTGCTTCATTGGCTCCGACTACGACTATTGCTTCTGTTCCGAGCTCTGGTCCAGTTGCCACTTTATCCAATGTCATACATATTACAGAAACTTCGGCGTCGCCTTTGGCACCGACCTCTATGGCACCAGCCCTGTCTACAGTGTCAGCTATGGCTCCGACCTTACTTTCTATAATAGTTTCAGCACCAACTTCGCCTTTTACCGCACCAAAGGCGGTTCCGACAATCGCTTTGGAACTGATAATAACCTCGACCTCGAGTGCCTCCTCGACACGAAGTCCCTTCTTGACGTCACTGATTCCTCTATTACCTGTCTCCAAGTTAGAGACTATGGTGCCGATAACTCAAACACCATGGACCCAGTACTCCCCTTCATTGGACCTGTTCTTAGGCCAGACGTACATCCCTTTCTGGACTGGCCTGACTCCCCTTCAGGAGTGTCCACGAGATCCACCAGGAGTCTTTCTGAATTCGATGTGGTGCGCCTGCTGGATCAGCTGTTGACAGCCAGAGGGATAACAAATGTTCCTAAGACTCATCCCACTTTGGGTTTGGGTCTATTGCTCCCAGGACTCCCACTTATACTCCTCCATCGGATCCATCAGTTCTGAAGCCCATTGCTCTGACGTCCTTGGTGGAAACCTATTCCTCGGCACCAACAGTGACCCTCACTGATGCTTCGAGGCCACCCCTTTGGGTTTCGGTTACATCGGAACCGTCCCTTCCTCAGTCACATGGTTGGGGGGGGTGGAATCCTCAGTTCTGAAGCACGATTCCAAATTTTTTATTGGTTCTCTCCTCGGGATAATGCCTGCCCCGATCTTGCTTGAGGCTCCATCCCCGGGAAAGGGTCTGATGAAGTGGGGTGTGACCCCGGTTCCTAGGTTGTCCTACTCGATTCTGGGCTCTCATTCCTTTTCGGGTGGGTCTATTTTCCGGGTGATGGAGAGGGTGCTTTTTTCTGGAAGCGTTCCTCCTATGTCGGAACTTCTCCCTGCTCCCCTCTGAGCTACAGCTACCACGGGCCACCTCTCCAGGACACCGAGAAGAAAAGCCTCAGGAAATCCCAGTTCAGCGTACTCTTCCTTCCGAGTCTTCCTCAGACATCCCCACTGAAGAACCTCCTCAGAAGAAGGAGTGTAAGAGGAAACACATTGACTCTCCTGAAGAGTCTCTCACAGAGGATGTGGACTACGATGATGGGGAGGGGTCCCCATGGTCACCCCCTGATGATATCTCCTTTGGAGACATCCTGGAAATATTGAAACATAGGGGTGGCTGGAAGCCCTCTAACCCTTCCTTGGAGGAGTCCGTCTTCCCGCAGGCTTTTCTCTCTCATCCTTCTACTTCTTGGGTGACCCCACCTGCCAATGAGCTAGTCCAGCTCATCGTGCAGCATGCGTAGAAGAACCCTGATTCTATTGAGGCCATTCCCAAGAGACCAGATAAGACTATTTCCCCACCAGAGGAGCATCCCCACTGGTCTAGAGGCTTTCCAGTCGATGCTATGGTGGTGGCGGCGGCCACTAAAAAGGATCTAGCGGAAGAAAGTCCTACTGTTCACCCACCCAGCAGAGAGTCCTGGGCTGTGGACAGACTAGGGAAGCGAGTTTTTGCCTCAGCGACCTTTGCAGTCAGGTCCCTGAACTACTTGGCACATTTCACGAGACTCCAAAGAGATCTGATTTCCAAACTTTCTGGAGCCCTCATGGGTCAAGTTTCTGATGGGGCACGAGACATTGTTGCCTCTCAACTTTCCAGCCTTGAATCTATCTCCAACTCGTCCATGAGGTTGCTCTCCCACGCAACCGAAGGAGCGGGTAGAGCTGCGGGTGCAGGCATATGAGGCATCATGCCTGGATGTGCATCTGTGACCTTGCAGACTCCTTCAAGTCCTCCTTTTTGAACGCCCCTATTGAACCATCTTCCTTGCTTGGGTCCTAAGTAAAGGACACACTGGCCAGGTGTGAGCAGGATGGAAAGATCTTGTCTGCCATTGGCCTTCATTTTTCCAAGCCCCAACGTTCTTTTTCCAGAAACCAGAGGAGTGGGAAAATATGGCACAACAAAATCTTAAGGTCCTTTCCACAATGCACGTGGTGAGGATTCCCCTAGAGGCAGAGGGGGTTCCAATGGTGGAGGATGCCCCTTTAAGGGCATAGGGGGTCCCCGAAATCAAGACTCCAGGGATTCTTTCTCCAGGAGGTCTTATCAGCGCTCCTGAAGTGTTGCCCGATTGCTTTCTTCTGGAAGCAGTCGAGGCTCATTTTTCTCTGCCCCAAACTGCCTGCCACTCTATTACAAATAATCATTGGTTGCAGAGAATAATCCCCAGAAGCTATTACATCCCTCTAACATCCCGTCCAAAACCTACAAAGAACCTTCCCGATGTTCCACCCAGTCAAAGGGAAGAAGTGGCTTCAGAGATAAGAAAGTTGTGTCAAAAAAGAGTCATCCAACCAGTCCCCCTAGACGAATGCGGATCCGTTTTTTTATCCAAGATTCTTTTTGGTGCCGAAAAAGACCGGGGACTGGAGACTCATTCTGGATCTCAGCCATGTAAACAAGTCAGTGGTTCAAACCAAATTCCACATGGTCACTATTCAAATCATTCTCCCTTTTTTACAGGAGGATGTTTGGATGTGCTCGATAAACCTCTGGGATACGTATTACTACATCAAAATGCACAAACGCTCTCCTTCACTTCTGGCTACGAACCAATCATTACCAATTCTGAGCCCTGCCATTCAGTCTCTCGACGGTCCACAGAGTGTTCACGAAATGCCTAGCAGTGGTGACAGCTCATCTGAGACTTCAGGGATTCCAGGTGTTTCCATATTTAGATGATTGGCTCCTTTCCGCCCCCACCAAGCGTCTCATGACCATGAACCTTCGTTACACACTCTCACTAGTGGAGTCCCTAGGCATCACAGTTCATTGGGAGAAATCTAATTTACAGCCTACCCAACAGCTGGAATTTATAGGGGCAGTTTTCAATACTCGAACATGCTTGGTATCTCTACCAGCTCACAGGCTTCAGAGGTTAAGATTGCAAGTACGAGTGATACTCTGTCAAAGAAAGGTGTCAGCAAGAGAAGTTCTCCAGGCTGTGGGGTCCATGGCTGCGGCCATTCCGATTGTTCCTCTGGCAAGATTACACATGAGACTGTTAGAATGGCTCTTATTGTCCCAATGGTTGGCAAATCTTCACCCCCTAAACTCACAGATCTTCATTACCAACTCTTGCAAGCAAGATCTCCTCTGGTGGATGAGGCCAGATGAAAACTTTGATGTCTCCCCTTTCAGACTCCTCAACCCAACCCCACGGTGACAACAGACGCTTCCCTGATAGGTTGGGGGGCCATTTTCAGGGAAAGACAGTCCAAGGCACGTGGTCCAGCTTAGAGGCCAACCTGCATATCAATGTTCTGGAGTGGAGAGCGGTGCTGTTGGCATTGCAGGCATTACATCCGCTCCTTCCATCGGGAATGATTGCGATTCATTCAGACAATATGTCAGTAGTCTGGTACATAAACAAACAAGGAGAAACCAAATCCTACCCCCTGTGTTGAGAGGTCATGAGAATTTGGCACTGGGCGATAGCTTCCAACTGCTTTTTTATAGCAACGCATATCCCAGGGAGCTCCAAAGTGATTGCGGACAGGCTGAGCAGATGCATCCTCCTTCCATACGAGTGGTCTCTCAATCCAAACATGACAGCAGAAATTTTCAGCCGATGGGGCCAGCCTTGCTGCAATCTCTTTGCGTCCCCTTTGAATAACAAATGCAGCAGCTTCTTTGCCCTCTTTCCCCCAGAGGGGGAGTCCCCGAGAGACGCTCTGACGTACGATTGGCCCACGGGTCTCCTCTATGCTTATCCTCCAATTCCTTTGATATCCCTATTTTTGAAGAAAGCAATTCGATTAAGATGCAAGGTGATCCTCAGTGCCTCATTCTAGCCTCGACAAGTGTGGTTCCCCTTCCTCCAGTCTCACCTGTTACAACCTTCATGGATCCTGGACACTCGTCCAGACTTAATTTCTCACCCCCAAGGGTTGACCCTTCCATATCTGTCCACTCTCAAGCTGAAAGCTTGGTTTCTCCACTTCCATTAGTCGCCAGGCAGGAAACCCTGTCCTCACCTCTTTGCAGTATTATTCTGGACTCCCATAAGCCATCCATCAGAAAACATTACAGAGATAAGTGGAAAAGGTTTGCTCTTTAGTCTAAAGAACAGATGCTAGACCCCTTCTCAGCTCCGGTGTCTGTTATACTTCAATACCTTTCTGGGTTTTTTGAGAATGGAGCATCAGCTTCTACCATTCAAGTCCATTTACCAGCTATTTCCAATTTTCATAATGGTTTGGAGGGCATTCCACTTATCTCCACCTGCCTATGCAAGACCTTTCTCAAAGGAGTATTTCATAGCAGACCTCCAATCAGGCATCCTCTCTCTTTACCCCCTTTTGAGCCTGCTGTAAAATGTGACCTCAAATTTCTATCATGGAAAACTCTGTTTTTGGTGGCTGTCACATCAGCTAGATGGATATCAGAATTACAAGCCTTATGCATCAAGAGCCCGTATTTAATTTTTCATAAAGACAGAGTATCTCTACGTACTAATCCATCTTTTCTCCACAAAGTGATTTCTGATTTGTCTGTGAACCAGTCCATTGAACTCACAGTCTTTTTCCCAAATTATTCCAATAAAGGAGAATACTGCCACAGTGGTGCAGCGGTAGCGTTGTTGCCTCACAGCAAGAGGTTCTCCCGTTCGATTCTCGGTTGGAGTGCGGGGAGTGCCTTCTGTGTGGAGTCTGCATGTCCTCCCCGTATTTGGGTGGCATTCGAAAGACATACGTAAACGGGCATGCCTTCATTGAAGGTTGGATGTCGAGCTGGCACCTCGGCGTTCGTGAAAATCTACTGCCAATCATTAGCGGACCGGAGTTCTGCTGTGGCGAACCCTAACCAGGAAAAGCCGAAAGACAAACAACAACTGTTTACATTCATTGGATGGACGTAGGCAACTACATTTCTACTTGGATAGGACTAAATCTATCCACAAGTCAGATCAGCTTTTCATTTCCTTCTCTGGACCAAAAATGGGATATGCTGTATCAAATGTCACTTTATCAAAATGGCTCAGAGATTGTATTGCCTTTTCATGTTCACATGCAAATGAGGAACATTCAACGAGAGCCATAGCAACTTCTGTTGCTTTTCATTCCAGATCCTCTATGGACAACATTTGCGCAGCAGCCATTTGGGCTAAACCTCACACTTTCCTCAAACATTATAAGTTGGATATAGTCTCCAGGGGAAGAGCGGCCTTTGGCTCAGTGGTACTCAGGAATGTTCTTCCATAAGGGCCACCCAGGTTTTCAGGTAGCTTGGGATTCTGTCTCATCAGTGATGAATAGGAAGAAGATTAACAACATCAGATAAAGAAGTTATGTCTTACCATAACGTTCCATCTGTGTTGTTGATCTTCTTCCATTCATCACATTCCACCTTCCATCCCCCTTCCAAAAGCTCCTGGTGGATCTTATGGGTCCTTGTGGTGTTTTCAGGGTTTTTGCGCCAAAATGGCCTCTGCTTTTACTTCTATATGTTTCATGCAAACTCAATCTGAATTAACTGGGAGAAGGGCATTGTGGGTAGCAGCTTAGCTTGAGAATTTTTGGTGTACGCGAGCTTGGTATTAAGCCGACTCGGTTCTGAGGGCTCGGAACTGAACCCATCAGTGATGAATGGAAGAAGATCAACAACACAGCTAGAACGTTATGGTAAGACATAACTTCTTTTTTTTTGCATGTTTGTTCTCCTCCTTATGATATAAAGATCAATAAAGCGTATTTCATTTTGGGGTTACGTGACTGAACCCTGATATACTGTGGGTTATAGTTGATGGGGAGACATTCCTAACCTAAAGTCATTCAGAACAAGTACTTATGTTTTAAGTTAACATTTTCATGTAACCACAAACGTTGCTTTCTTATATCTTATTCCTTGTATATAAATACTCATTATCCGAGTAGATAAGAGCATAAAGGTACAGCATAAGAATTTTCTTCAGGTAAAGTCTGGAACCCTAAAAGTCAAAGTGTTTGTAGAGTCCACTCATGGCACATGATACAAAAAGTAACTTATGACCACATGTTTCAAGCTGCACCCTTGGAACTGTTCACAGTCAAATAATGACAGAGTGGGCAAGATGACTGATAGAGGTCCATTATTGTGTAGAGCCATATGTTCTGGTACAAGAATGTTGAATGCAATGTTTGCTTTTAGTAAATGTGTAATGGAGTTCTGCACTAGGTATATGTTGTCAAATCCTGTCTCTAGAAGTCTCTTGTAAAGAACTTTGAAATAATCCACATGAGAAGAGACTGAGGCAAGGGCAGCAACTGAGATGTTCTCCTATGGAATCAAGTGTTTGATTTGTGTGATAAACCTCAGACAGAAATAAGATAGCTTGATAATAGTAGACATCTCGTTCTGAGGCATCATCCTGTCTCTGAGAGTTGCCTCAATACTGAGCACCTTAGATGCCACTTCCAGTCTAATGTACAATAGAAGCTATTTATCCTTGAGTATTGGTCAGCTAGCTTGGAGGGTTCAGCATCAAAAGGAATATTTTGCTTACACTGTCTGGATATGAAGTAGGTAGAAATTTAAAAAAAACTTCTGGAAAACAAGGTAAATGTCTATCATTGGTATAAGACCCTGTGGTAGTTGTGGTCGGTCCCTGGCTTGGCAATGTTATGTTGTGTGCGAAAGGTAGGAGGGCAGTGGTAGTACTGTGGAAGGGTCAGAAACTGTGCTGTGTGGGTGTAGGTTTGCCTGTAAGAGGTTTAGAACTACCTAAATAAATGTTACACAATTTCCTTTCCTTTCCTGTAAAATATAACACCTCATGAAAACTGCAAGGTTTAATACAGCACCAGTATATGGATAAATCCACAGAATTTCTTCAAGCTGCTCAGTGAGGTAGTTCAATATCAATTGTCAAGTAATGAACATTCCAGCAGAAACCGTATGTGCATATTTCACTGCAGTCCCCAAACAAAACACGTGGCAGTACAGTGCAAAATGAGTATATTCCTTGCATGCTGCCAATTCAATTCACACCACAGATCTCAGTGAATGGTTAACCTTAGGTATGACTGTTACTATATTTTTTAACAACAAGTATATATAAATCATATGCATACCTATATTAAAAAATCTTTAACAATAACATGGACTGTCTGATGTGCATTGACAGTAGGCTTTGCACCCACACTGCATGCATTAATAATATTCTGTGTTTTTTGTAATAAAGTTACCACTAATCTGAGTGTTCATGGTTCATCATTGTAGACTAGATGCTACCTCTTTTCCTGTGCAGTTGTATACCATGCAAGAGCATACCACATGGGCTCCCTTACTACTGCTTCCTGCTGGCCACCAACACTATCATCTGTTGTGGAAGGGCCTATACTAGGAGCTGCAGTGTCATCATGGGGCAGTTCATCACCTTATTGGGGCATGATTATGTTGTGCAGAATGCAACACACAGTAAACAACCTGTGTGCAGTATCAGGGCCATACTGGAGGGTACTCCCAGACTCATCAAGGCAACCAAAATGGGCTTTTAGCAGGACAAACACTCATTCAAGGATTATCTATGTCTGGGACATGACAGTATGGTACCTTTCTTCTGCAGCTCCCGTAGGGTTCTTTACAAGTGTCATTAACAAAGGCTGGAGTAGATAGCCTGCATCACCTAAAAAAGATAAGAAAAGGGGGGAACCACAACAAGGGAAGGATGGCTTAGTACTAAGCAGTACATTATATAATTAGTTATACCTTGGTTAATTATTGTGAAAATGTACACTTATCAACAAGGTGACCTTGGGGCAGCCTACCTTGCAGGAAGAGGTGGTAGAGTGTGCTTGTGTGCCAGATATGGGACTCATGGGCACTGCCAGGAAGCTGGAACAACAGTTTGGTGATGTACTTTCATGTATCACACACTTCCTAGTAGCCAGTGGAACAGTAGCCTTTCCTACTTTGGTACCACAGTCCCCTTGTTCCTTATGGGGCCTAATACCAACATGCGTGCAATCTACTACACTAACCACCTCAGGGAAGCATACCATCCCATAAAAGAGAAACATGGTTCTAGCTCTCTCCAGCAGTGACACTGGCAGATAAATATATTGATCCAGAAGTGTCAGGAGTATGTTGAGGAACTGCTGAAGTATCGTCAAGGCAGAATCCTGAAATATAACTATAGTGTCTCCTGTCTCTGGAAGGTCCCAGTGGCCAGTATAGTGAGGGGAATACTTATTATCCAAAGGTATAGGAAGGTGATCTATCCTCCCAGATGTTCATCATATTGATCACCACTGCAGTATCCTTAGCTGTATGGGTTATATCCTGCCAAGGATATAATGGCTGGCCAGCTTCCAAAGCTTCAGGGCACCTTCCACATGTTCAAACTGTGAAGCAGCTCAAGCTGAGCTGACTAAAAGACAAATTTGGGCGCAAAGCCCTTCAGAACCTTACTGCCGCTGAAGGGATCCCGCCTGTGAGGGTTTTGAGGATCTACTATTGGATTGTGCTTTCCTTTGGTGAGCAGATAAGTTCCCTTTGGGGGAAAATACAATTTTCTTAAAAATGTATTGATGTTTTATTACTTTCCTCTTCAGGAAAGTTATTTTAAAGCTAGGATTATTGTGTTTTAATGGACTGTCTTTAGATTGTAAAGTACTTTTAAATAGAGCACTTGTTTTTTTTTTCTGTCTGGTTAAAAGTAGTGTTAACTAACTGAAAATATATTTTCTGTGTAGAAACTGCTAGTGATTTACATTAGTCACAGATGGGTGACTCTGTTGTGGCCATTTGTTGTACCTCAGACCACTTATCTTTTACTCAAGATCCCTCTGGTGTAGCACCTGCAGCCACTGTGGACCAGAGGTTAACTATGTCCTCTGCAGCTCTTGGAGTCTCCTTAGAAAACAAGGGAGAGCAAGTCTTGTCAGTCCTGGGAGAGGGAACAGGGAAGGGTTTTTCTGCTGTGCCAGAATGCTGTCAGTCCCTGGGGAAGCAGCTGATGGCTTTAGTTAAAACTGTTGGCCCCATTTTTTCTTGTCAAAAAGAAACAGAAAACCAAGCACATATCTATTCTTCCTCAAATTTCTTCAGACAGGATTAGATTACTGGGTCTGGCTCAGGATTTAATTCAGCCTACTGATCCTTATTGTAAAGTTGTTTCTGGTAAAAGAAACAAGGATCCTTCTTTTCCTGAAAAGATTCAACATTCTGAATCCAAACAGGAAGATGAAGGAACAGAGTCAGATTTTTTTCCTCAGATTTCTGATACAGGCTCAGAGGAGATCTTAGTTTCCGATTGTCCCTGTGGGGATTTTATTTCTCTAAGTCTATTGCTAGAATGTGCCAGTTTTTTCAGTGGGAGAACAGTGACGTTTCTCAGTCCCTCAAAAAATACTATGAGTTGTTACAGAAGGCTTTTCCAGGACCTACATTCATTTATCATGTTCTGTCAGCCTTGGAGGATGTGTGTGTGTGTCTTACTGCCGGCAATTTTCCTGTTAGTCCGCCATAGAATACTTCAATTCAACATTCCTAGCTATCCTGGACCATCATGCCCCTTCACACTCTGTTAGAAATAAAACGAAACCAGCCCCCTGGCTTACTAATAATACTAGACAAAAAATCCTTCTCAGAGACAAATACTGGGCAAAATGGCGTTCCACGAAAAATCCTTCAGATCAGCAAATCTTTAGAGAATATAGAAATACTACTAAAAAAGCCATCCTATTAGACAAGAAGAACTTTTACCTACAGCACTCCTACCACAAGGAACAACAAAAATTTTGGGCTAGTATTAACAAACTTCTATACCCTGGTCAATCAATCACTCCCAACCCAGTTGTCTCCAACCCTGACAATCCCTCTCAAACCGCTAACGACATCAACTCTTTCTTCACAGACACCATCCAAAAGCTTGCTAGCCATCTATCTCCTGATACCTCAAATCTGCCCACCTCTACCATAATCCCACCCCCTCCATTTCATATACAACCAGTATCTACTTCCAGCATCTGCTCCCTTCTCCAAAGGCTAAAACCTACCACCCCCTCAGCAGACCAACTCCCAGCAGAATTCCTACAAAAAGGTGCTAAAGCCATTGCTTACCCCATTTCCATTCTGATCAACAGAACCATAAATGAAGGAACTATCCCATCCATCTGGAAAATTTCTTATATTATCCCACTACATAAAGGGGGCCAGTCCAATGAATATTCTAACTTTCGACCTTTAGCTCTGTTATCTCCTCTTGCTAAAATTATGGAAAAATGTATCCATAAGCAACTACTAGACCACCTTCTCCATAACAACTTACTTACCAACTGTCAACATGGATTCCGACCTTACCATAGCACCACCACTGCCCTTCTATCCTTCACAGACAGCATCAATAAAAACCATAACAACAATATTCTTTCCTCTGCAGTATTCATTGATTTATCTAAAGCCTTTGATATGGTTAATCACCAGCTCCTACTACACATACTGAAATCCCTTTCACTTAACACACTAGCCATTAATTGGTTTAAATCTTACCTTGAAAACCAGCAACAGGCTGTACTCTGGAAAAATAATCTCTCTAATAACCTTCCAATCTCCCTTGGTGTCCCACAGGGCTCTATTTTAGGCCCACTCCTATTTTCCATTTATATTAATGACCTTCAATCAGCACTCCCAGGCTCTACCTGCATTCAATACGCAGATAACTCTACAATTATCTGTACAGCCTCCTCTCACACTGAACTTACATCTCTTACCCAAGAAGCTTTCAACACTGTGGAACAATAGTTCTCAGACCGCTGTCTCCTCCTCAACCCCAAAAAAACGAAACTGTTACTCTTTACACCAACCCGTAACTCCACCCCTATTCATTTCACACTTACATCTAATGATGGTGCTGTTATTTCTCCCGACAAAACCACTAAACTATTAGGAATAACAATAGACAATAACCTAAACTTTGATAGTCATATAAACAACACAATAAAATCAGTGAACAAAAAACTAGGATCCCTTTACAGAATCAAGCCCTTTCTTACACCACTAGCTGGGACCACTATAGCCAGAACCCACTTAATCTCAACTCTATTTTATGCCTCCCCTGTATATACCAATCTTTCAGAAAATAACATAAACAAACTGGCTACATCTTACAATAATATTGCGAGATTTTCTACAGGTTCTTCCTTTCAAACTCATCACTGTCGGAACCTAAAACAACTAGACTGACTAGAATTTGCCAACCACCTTAAATATCTCCAGCTTGCCATTGTCCATAAGACCCTGCATCAACCCACTAACACCCCAGTACTCTCCACAATCATTAAACCTTACAAAAACCTACAGAACTTACGCTCCTCTAACAAACTGCTGATCAACATTTCAAAATCAAATAACTCATCAGGTGACTCCCTGTACTCTAACTGAGTAGGAAAGCTATGGAATTTATTACCCACTGAACTAACAACTCTAACCTCTCTTTCACTCTTTAAAAATAAACTTTTGCTATTCCTTAAGACACACTGGCAATGCAGCTGTACTCACCCTAACTTCTCTCCTTTTAAACTAATACTTGCTCTTTAACTTATAATATTTTCCTAGAGCAGTAAAATACCATATTATTGAAAATAAACTTTATTATATGCTGCATATAGACCATCTCTTGCACACTACCTATTGATGCTTACTGCTTATTTCATCACTACTGATTATTGCATTCATATATTTATAAAAAAATATATATTTTTTTTTACATATATTTTCATGCTATTATTATTGTTGAGACCTGTCATGATTTTTGCATTATTTGTATATTTGTTATAATTTGATCTGTTATGACTTTTTATATGTCTTTCTTGGAGCTTTTCACCCTGGGCCTCTACTGAAAATGGACATGTATCCAGCTAAACTAGCCCGGTCAACAAATGTAAAAAAAAAAATAAATAAAAAAATAAATCAGCCCCTAAAAAAGCAGATAGGATGTATAAAATTCCTCGCAACACTTCTCCCAAACCTGACCCAGCAGCTATTGCCTTAGTTGAACCCACTGCTGCTAAGCACTTTTTTCTGATAAGAATGGAAAAAATATTGATAGGTATAGGGGAAAGTGTATAATTCTACAACTTTGTTTTTTAGAATTTTGAATTGTCAGGTTCATATGTTAAATTTTATTCTGACGAATTGTGAAAGTAGAAGTAATGCTTTATCTGCAGTTTCTTCTTGCGAGGAAAAATCTGCTTTAAATAACTTAAGTTTCTTCTTTTGCACAGGACACTACTCATTGTTTACAGGGTGTGTATGAATCTGTTGATATGGCTTCTAGGGCTATGACCACTGGCAATGTTTTAAGGAGGTTTCCATGGCTGCATTCTTAGAACCTTCCAGGCAATGATAAAAATGAGATTTTAAATTCTCCTTGGATAGAGATTTAGTGTTTGGCCCCTTTGCTGCAGAGGTAATCAAAAAGTGTGATGAAAAGGTCAAGCTGATCCAGGGAATCTCTAAAATCTTTCAGCTCACATTTTCCAAACTGTCCAGGGGATTTTGTTTCTTCGCTTTCATTTTTAGCAGAAAACAGAATAAACAGTCTCAACAGAATTCAGGTAACCAGACATTTAATTAGGAATAGCAAGGGAATTCCAAAAAAAGTCTCTAACCTCCCAAAACCAAGGACAGTCAAATATGTCTGAATGAGTGTTCAAGAGACCTTGTGACCCACTCACACCCTGGGCACCTTTTTCTTCCAGAAAGTCTTAATCTCTGGTTTTCTTTTTTGTAACAGATTGGTTCAAACAAATGGGTTCTGAATATCACTCATCAAGGTTACAGACTGGCAGTGGGAAGAAATTCCTCCCTTCCAGGGCGTCATTGCTCTTCCTGCAAGTCAGACTCTGTTGTTCATAGGGTCAAAGAAAGAAAATGCTTGGAGACCAGTTGTGGATCTTTCTTTTTTAAACCTGTCTGTGCCAGTGCCTTAATTCAAAATGATGTTACTTTACAACTTGTTACCTCTTCTTCTGCTTTCAAATTTCCTGCTGAAATTAGACTTATAAGATGGTTATTATCACATTCCTGTTCATTCAGACGTCAGATCTTTCGTAAAGCTTGATATGTCTAGATCATGTTATCAGTTCTCTTCCTTAACCTTTGGACTGTCCACTGCACCAATTGTGGTCACAAAATATCTAGCTCTAGTTATAGCTTATTGCAGGCTACAGTATATCCACATATTTCCATATTTACACCACTTGCTTATCCTTACAGAGTCTTTTTTCAAAGTGTCAGGTATCTCTCTTACACAAGCTGGGATTCCAAAAGAATAGTTAGAAGTCTTTCTTGACTCCTTCACACAGGATAGTGTTCCTAGTATGTCAGCTAGACACCTCAGTTCAAACAGCTTTTCTTCCACAGGAAAAAATAGGTCCTTATTTAAATCTGTTTCTAAGGTTTTCCACTCAGATTTCAGTCACTGCGAGGGAATACCTCAGGATTTTGGGTCTCATGACATCATGCAGTATGAATCCCTGAATCAGTCACTTGCATAGGAATCAAAGGAATATCACCATCATGTGCAGTAGATATATGTGCACAAACCCAGCAGTTTCTAACATTGATGGTCTGCGTATAAGTGTGCAAGGCAGCAGACCAAGTATTAAATCTAAGATGCCATTTGGGTGCTTTTGATTCCATTCTAATCAAATGCCTCTCTCTATTTTTAGCAGTGCTTGCATGTCATTTAAGAAATAATTGAGTACCTACAGTTCCAGTGGTTGCAGATGATGATGCATTTACAGTTCCAGATGGCAGAAGCAAGGGAAATAAAATGATGATGAAAATCACAGTAATTGTACTGATTATAGGCCCTTAGGTAAAAACAGTATGTTGGGGCTTGAGAGGATTTTGGAGAAATTGCAAACAAGGATGTTGAGTATTTTGTTCATGGTTAGTATGAAATCGATCACCAAACAATCTCTGGCAAAAGTGTTAACTGCAGATGGCTTTGCAAACAGATTTTATTTGGATGAAGCAATATCTGTATGTGTCCAAAAGGCACAATGAATCTGCAATGTTGGATTCAGAGGCAAGAAAAAAATGCTGTCAGCATTGAAAAATCATCATTGGAGTACTTCAGACCAGGATGAAGTAGTAGAATCACATGATTTAACTTCCTGATCTAGATCTTTCAGCGCTTGTTGTTTCTGTAGCAGTTATGGGTTTTATGGGCTCAGGTTGCTGGCCCAAGCCCCAACCCCCCTCAGAGGGTGCATCACACACATTCGCATGCACACATCCACACATAGGGCTAATTTAGAGTGCACAATCCACCCACTGCATGTCTTTAGAATGTGGAAGGAAACCAGAGCACCTGGAGGAAACCCATGCAAATGCAGGGAGGACATGCAGACTCCTCAAAGAAGACACCCCAGCCAAGAATCGAACTGGAGAACCTCTTGCTGTGAGGCGACAGTGCTAACCGCTACACCACTGTGCCACCAAACCCAAGTGCAGGAGGATTTAAAGGCAGTGTTTTCAATTGTACAAAAGCTTGTTCATGATAATCATGCCTGGGTAAAGGTTCTGGGATATTTTTCTTTCACAATTTTAACAGAGGTTTCTCTTCTCTATCTTGTAGGCCTTGTGCTTTGCTTGTTCCCTTCTTACATCTGGTGCTACCTGTTGAGGGTACATATCTGTTACTATTGTTGATATTCTTCTCCCCTTATATACCATTACTGGTATCCTTCTTTCTTCTTTCTTCTTTCTTTTTATGTGACCTTTTCCAGTATGACAGGCAAGCCTAAAGGCTTCAAAAAATTTATCTCCTGTGGATATAAGATCCCAAATTCGCATGCCCACCAGGAATGCATTTATTGCCTTGGATTGGTCCACCTTGAGGTGGAATGTAAACTATGCATAGGCTTCTGTCATTGGGCACTGACTGAGCTCTGTAACAAGTCTAGTGTTGAAAGGATTGTTGCCTTTGACCTCTACTACTTTTTTGTCTGATGCTCCCTCTCATTTAAAAAAAAAAACTTCTGAGAAGATTAAGGGGATTCATCAGCCAAAGGCAAGGAGTCTAGGAAGTGATCCCCAGTTGTTCTCCTTCCTCCACTTTGAGTTTAGCTCCACCCAAAAAATGTTCCAAGCCCACAGATCTGTCTGGTTCCTCACATTCAATGAGGGCCAAATCCAATTCACAGGTCCATTTCTCCTCTAGTTTCACTCTGGAGCTATGCTTTCAAGGATCTGTTCTCTTTTCTTATTGGAGAACCCGCAAAGGGCTTCCAGGCCACCCTCAACCTCTTCATCCGTCAGGTCATTGAGGAGCTTAACTGAAGCAGATGTGGACAGGATGATGAGAAAGTTTCTCCAGGCCCAGAGTCAGTTGGGAGTTTTACAGGGTCTGTCTCCCATCCGACCTGTGAGCCTGCCAGCAACCCAAAACCAACTGCTGACTCCAATTTTGATTTGCTCTTTGATTTTGGAGACATCTGACCGGAGAACTCTGAGTTTGACTGTGTCAGATCCGAAAGCTTGGCCTTTGTCAACTCAGACTACATCTCAAATACAGTTGGTACTGAGATTGTTAGACCTGGAGGGATCAATCTTGGAGTCATAACATCAGCACCGGTTCTGGGGGATTGGGTTAGATTCTGATGCACTTGGAGCTGTCCCTCCCTCTCAGGATCTTGGTGCTGGACAGCTTTGCTTCAACCTCTGCTTTGAAGCAGGATCTTGGTCCCTGTCTGAGTGAGCAGTTGTCTTTGTCTCCTGCCAGGGCGGCCTTTGATTCTCCTGTGGCTTCTGCCTTTGAGGTAGCAGAGAGAGGGTTTTCCACCTCCATGGACAAGGGATGCTTGTCCCCCTCAGGTCCACCTCCTCCAAAACTGTCTGGTTTGGTCCCTTAGTCTCAGCGGGGCAGCTAGCCCTTTACAGCCTAAATACAGTCCTACTACAGAGCATTCCACCCATCGTGGAGTGTCCATGGAAGTGTATGTACAAAAGGAGGCACTTAGATTACCCACAGGAGTCGTTGAAGGAAGACACTTACTTTGATGAAGGGGAAGGGTCCTTTACATCAGCCCTTGAGGATGGCTCCTTTGGTGGAATGGTAGAAAGGTGGTTGTTCTTCCGATGCCCCCCACCCCCTTCCCAGGAAGAGTCAGTGTTTCTTGAGATATTGGAGCTGGCTCAGCTATGTCTTGGCTAGTTTCCCTGACTGAAGAGATGGTGGACTTCATCTCCCTCCAGGCTTGGAATTATCCAGATGTCATAGAGCCTTATCCCTAAGAAGATAAGTACCTTGTTGTGCCCAATGATTGAGTCCATTGGAGCAAGAGTCCCCCAGTAGATGCTTTGGTGGTAGCAATGGCCACCAAGAAAGAACTTGCTGAACAGAGTTCTTCTGTCCTCCATCCCTCAAATAGAGTCCAGAGTGTTGGGCAGGTTTGGGAAGAGTGGTTATACATCAGCATCCTTTGATCTCAGGTCTCTGAACTATTTGACAAACATTACAATATTTCAGAAGGACTTGATCAAGGGGTTTTCCAATGCCTTCTTGGGGTCAATGCTTGCAGTGGCTAGGAAGACTGTTTCTTTGCAACTGGCCACCCTGCAGTCCCTGTTTAATGCTGCTATTAGGCTGATTTCTCACACTTCAAAGGGAGATTTGAGAGTCGCTGTTTAGGAAGTGCCATGAGACAGCACTGCTTGATGCACCTCTGTGATTTTGTGGACCCTTTCAAGTCATCATTCAACAATACTGCCTTTGATAGATCCACCTTATTTAGTCTTAAGGTGAAAGAAACCCTACCTTGGAGTGAGCAAGATGGGAAGACATTATCTAGCATAGGGATACATTTCTCTACCCTTCAAAGGACCTTTTCTCGAAACCAGAGAGGTGGTAGGAAGATGTAGTTCCTTAAGTTGCATGGCTGTTCACAAGACTCCTGTGGGGACAGATCCCCCCAGAGCACGGGGGACTCCAATGGCAGACGTCACTCATGTGGCAGAGGAGGCCGATGGAATCAGGGCTTCAGAGGTCCCTTTTTTGAGAATTCCTTCCAGCGCTTCTGAAAGGTTGCCAGTCTGCCACAGTCTGGAGGCAGTCATGGTCACTTATCCCTGCACCTAGAAACCTGGACAGCCATTACCAAAGATACTTTGGTGCAGAACATCATATCCAGAGATTATTACATACCCTATTCCCTTCAGACCCCCCAATCAGTCTGCAAAAATGTACATTGTTTTCACCCAGTCAGAGGAAAGCAGCAGCTATAGAAATGCAAAAAATTTTTTGACAAAAGAGTCATCCAAATGGTCCCATCAGACCAGCAAGGATTCACAACTTATTCATAGCTCTTTTTGGTGCCAAGGAGAAATGGGAACCTGCGACCTATCTTGGATCTCAGCAATTTGAATCAGTACATCAGACGTTTGAAGTTTTGAATGGTCACAATTCAGTCTATTCTACCTCTGTTTTGCAATGAAGATTGGATGTGTTCAGTTGATCTCCAGGATCCTTACTATCACATCAAAATAGACAGGTGATCCAGGAGATATCTGTGCTTTCGGCTGGGAGCCAGTCATTATCATTTCAGGGCCTTGCCCTTTTACCTCATCTCAGCCCCCAGGGTGTTCACCAAGTGCATGGCAGTGATCACAGCTAACTTGAGACTGCTGAGATTCCTTGTGTTCCCATATCTCAACAGTTTGCTCCCACCAAGTTTCTACTCATTTGAGCCAGGAACTACTTGCTCCAACTTCGTCTTCAACTGGGCATCACAGTGAACTATACCAAGTCTCAGCTGTCCCCACTCAAGTCCTGGAGTTTATTAATGTTTGTCTGGATATGGTGATACAGATCGCAAGCTTACCGCAGACCAGAATAAACACCATATAGAGTCAAGCATCCCACATTGTCTCTCTTCCTTCCCAACTAGCAAGATTGGTATTACAAATCTTTGGATCTATGACAGCTTTCATAACTCTAGTACTTCTAGCAAGGTATTATATGAGTGTACTCTAGTGAACACTTGCAGTGCAATGGTGAATAAGTCGACATCCCCCTGTCTACACCAGTACAGATTACCAAGATTTGCAGGGAACACATAGCCTGGCAGAGCACTGCAAAATAAGTTTATAAGGGCTGCCCTTTTATCCTTCCACCACCTACAGCCACAATGACTATAGATGCCTCCCAACAAGGGTGCGGGAGTATTACTTGAGAAGGGTGGTCCAAGGCACTTGGTCTCCGTCTTCACACCAGTGGCCTGGAAATGACAGCAATCCTGTTAGTGTTGCAGGCATTTCAACATGTTCTTCCTCCAGGAGTGATTGCCATTCAGACTGGCGGTGTGTTCGTAGTCTAGTATATCAACAAGCAGGGGGACCAAATCCTATGTCCTATGTCAAGAGGCTGTGAGAGTTTAGGAGTGGGCAATCTCATTCAGCCACTTCCTTTTAGCAATCCATATCCTGGGGAGGTCCAACATGCTAGCATATACTGAACTGGTCCATCTTACTCCGTCATGAGTGGTCTCTCAACCCTGTGGAGGCGGAAACATTTTTTTTGTCAAATGGGCCAGTTTGCAATCTTTTTACTTCCCCAATCAACTCCAAGTGCAGGAGATACTTTGCTCTGATTCCCCCCCTGGGGGGAGTCACAGAGGGACTTGTCTTATTCATGATTGGACCCTTGGGCTCCTATACACATTTCCTCCTTTAGTTCTTATAGGCATCATATGTGACACGTATGCTCCCCACACAAGGAGTTAGTAATAAAGATGATGGATGCACACACTCAGAACTTCTTTGCCACCACTCCAAACACCATTGTTGAATGTCAGTCTGAATACTCTTCTGCTGTGCTAGTTAACACGCCATGTTTTTAGATATGTGCCCCACTGGGGTTTCTTCTCTTCTTTTTTTTTTTCTTATTTGTCGTGGTTATTTTGTGCGTGTCATCCAGAAAAGGAAAATGTCAGTGTGGGAGGCAGATACCCCATAAAGACTGTTACAACTGGTGCATCTTCTGTTTGGGTGCTTCCCACTATCATAAGCAGTGCTGTATCTCCCAGATATTAGTACCTTAGATGTTGCATAGTTGTCTCTCCTCCTCCTCTTTATACCTGGAGAACCGATGTCTTCAGTTGTTGGCTTATGGTGCTATGGCAGAATCCTCCTGTCCCAAGGGCAGCTATCTGCATAGAAGAAGGCCCAAAAATTTAATTTGATCCAGCTGCTGTCCAGCCTCCCTGGATGTCTCTCCCGAGGATGGTGAAAGCCCTGAGGACCATCTGGTGATTACTTCGGATTCCTCTGCCGTGACCCTGGTGGAGGCTAAGATGGATCTGGCTTCTCTCACATCCTTGGAGGTTTTTCAGACATCTGTACCTGATGTTGAGGGGAACCTCGGGTGATTATTTCTGAAGGACTAAGGTGGATTCCTGTAATATTAGTTAGGGAGGTGATTCCTATGACCATTATTGAATCTCAACAGGGGTCTGACCCTCAGAGGGTGTTTTGTGTAGGACATCCCACAGAAAAAGAAACAAAAAAATAAAGCATATTTCACCTGTTAAGGATCCCCAACATGACTGGAGGGATTTCACTCAGGCTTTATTTAATGCTTTGATGGCCTTGAAGCCTCCTCAAGGGATCTCTTTCCCTGCTCCTCCTGGTCTTCCATTCCCCTCAAGAAAACTAGGGAATTGGATTCCTCAGATGAGGACCAGGACTCAGAGAAAGAATCTTTGGCGTACTCATTCCATATCCCTTCCTTCTTGGACTGTGGTTTAGAGGAGGAGGACTCCATCAGTTCAGATTCTCCATTGAGGAACTCTCCTTTTGGGGATAGCATTGCCCATATGATGAATTAATTTAAGTGAGATTGTTCTCAAGTCTCTGAGATTCAGAAGAGATTATATGAACACTTGCAGATGGAATCTCCAAAGCTATCTGCTGTTCCTCCTGTTCTGGATGCCCTTATGGATACTTTCTCAACAGCATCTGTGGCCCCTGATTTTCAGCACCCTGCAGCTAAGAAACAAGATAGATTCTATAAGGTGCCTAAGAAATGCAAATGTCTTTATAAATACCCTTCTGCTGACCCTTCTGTAGTGTCAGTCTCCTCTGACAAGCCATGTATGTTTTTTCCCTCTACAAAGCTTTTGTCTAGGGCTAGGGATAGTAGAACAATGGAAAGACTAGGCAAAACAGTTTACACTGCTGCCAATATATCCTTTAGGGCCATCAACTACCAGACTCATATAACCAGATGTGTTTTGGCCCTCCTTTCTCAGGTTTCTAAGGTGGTTTCTGATTTTCCTAACTCTAAGGGAAGGGTTTCAGCCCTTCCCCTGCTGGGTTCTACTTCTCAAATTGTTCCTCATTCAATGAAGTGCAGCTGTGATGCAGCTGATTTCTGTTCTAGGGCTGCTGCCTTTGGCTCAGTTATGAGGTGTTATTCTTGGCTTCATCTTCAAGCTTTGCCTGGTGACATTAAGGCTAACATTTTGGATGTGTGTTTGGATAATAAAAGCTTTTTTGGATTGGCTGCTACTGAGCATTTCAAATCTCCTTAGGACAAGGCCTTGCAGGAGCTGAAACACATTTATTTCTCCTATTCCTAAATTTCAGAGGAACTGTCTCTCCAAAGCTGCCTTTGTTCATAGGCAATCTCTCCTTCCTCCTAAGGGTAAGAAGGGTTCTAGGCATGTGCCTCCTGCTACGTCTGCTCAGACTCTTGCCACCCAGAAATCTGCTTTCTGTGATAAGCCTGGTTCTATTTGACAGGTTGCTTCCTTCTTCCCTCATCCAGGTTCCCTTGTCTCTCTGTCTTTTCCTGTCTCTTCCTAGTTGGCTATGAATCACTTCAGATTCTTAGGTTCTGTCCATTATGCGCCGGGGTATTTCATGGTTTGGAAGTCCCTTCCTCCCTTTTCAGGCATTCCTCAACCTCCTTGGGAACAGCTCTTTCTTTTTTTCCAGAGGTTCTTCTCTGTCTTTTGGCTTAGGGCACCACTTTAGCTGTGTCTTCTGCCCACGTGAGGAAGGGATTTTATTCTAGAATGTTTCTAGTTCCACAAAAAGAGAACACAGAGAGACCAATTCTGGATCTTTCATAGGTAGGTACTAGGCTATCGGCACAAGGGCCTACATAAGCCTAGCCAGCAAGGTTCCATAGCTTACGCCACCCAAGAAAGTTATTTTCCTGTGCCACTGTCGAGCAGAGACACAGAAGTGATCACCGGGATGTATTTCCTATTTCCCATCCACTCATCAAGATTTTTCTTGAAGAGTGCTAATGAAGAACTTTGCTTAACATAGATGGGTAGCTTGTTCCAGAGTATAGGAAGTCTCTGGGACATGAATCTAGGCCTCCAGCGTGTCCTGTTTATTGTGGTGACAAGGTTTAGGTCCCTAGAGCATGTAGCTCGGAGGGACTGGGATTTCTTTAGGTGTAGCATGTCCAACAGCTCTGGGTTTGACATAGCTTTATATGTTAGGCAGAGATCACCTCAAAGTAGGCGATATGCTATGGAGTAAAGCTGAAGTTTTTTGAGGTGGTCAGTGTAGGGCATTTGTTTGAGGCCAGTAATCCTCTTTGTGAGGTACTTCTGTGGCCTTTCCAGCTGCTGCAGATGTCTTGTGAGGTACATTCCAAAAGGGGCGTTGTACTCTATAATGGGTCTAATGAGTGACGAGTGGAGGGGAACAATGACCTCTTTTTTCCTGGATGAGAACCCTTTTATGATGAGGTGTGCCACATAGAAGGACTTCCTGACTGCTGTGACAATGTGACTATCAAAGGAGAGACTACTGTCCACCTGGGTCCCAAGGTCTCTTATCATGCATTCAGTGTTAAGTAGATTGCTGCCTATGTGGTAGTTCATGGGTACAGAGTTTTTACCAAAGGGGATGACACTGCACTTTTTGGCATTGAGCTTGAGGCCATGGCTCTGACACCGGGCATCTGTCTCAGTGAGGCCCTTCTGTAGGATGTCCACATCATTTGGGGACTTAAATATGGCTCCTAGTTTGTAGTCATCTGTGAACTTCATTAGCCAGAGGCCTTCTGTGTTAGCCTGTACTTCAGAGAAGTAGATACCAAACAGGAGAGGTCCCAAGACGAAACCCTGTGGTACTCCACTTGTCATTGCTTTGAGGTCAGATTTGGAGTCTGCAACTTTTACAGTGTGCGTTCTTTCAGTGAGCCAATTGGCAACCCATCTTGTGACATAGTGATTTATACCTAGTTTAGTGAGTTTAGCTATAATTCCAGAATGGGGGATGGTGTCGAAAGCCTTGGCGAGGTCAAGATAGGCTGTGTGAACCACCTTACCCTCATCCACGGCTTTGGTGACTGCCTTAAAGAAGTCGATCAGGTTCAGGAGGCATGATCTGCCTTTCACAAACCCAAACTGGGTGGGATCCAGAGTTTGGAGGTTACCAATGTCTTTGTTTATGAGTTCCATGATGATACGTTCCATGGCCTTGCAGACCAGGTTCGTCAGGCTAATACGTTGATAGTTCCCAGGATCAGTGGTGGCTCCCCCTTTGTGGAGTGGGATAACTGTTGCTGTGCACCATTCAGTGGACACAAAGCCTGATGCAAGGCTATTATTGAACATGGTGCTTAAGTGGGGAGCCAGTTCATTCTGAAGTTCATGTAAAACGCAGCCTGGGATGTTGTCCGGTCCCATGGATGCTGTGTTGTTGGCTTTAGAGAGTGCAGCTTTTACCTGCATAGTTGTGATTACAGGGACTCTGCATTCTTCCTGTATAGATATGGGCCCTTTAGGGGGTGAGAGGGGGTAAAGTTAGCACTGAACCTATCTGCCAGGATGTTGGCAATATCAGTTGGTTCTGTAATTTTCATGCCTTTGTGCTGTAACTCAGAGCAGATCTGGGTGTTGCCATCTAGATTCTTGACATAACTATAGAATGCTTTGTGGTTGTCCTTGGATTTAGTGGCGATTTTGTTTTCGTAGCTATCTTTGGAGGATCTTATAAGGGATCTCAGCTTCTTACTGAGGCTGACCAGGGAGCTCCTCCACTCATGGGATTTTACTCTCTTTTGCAACAGTTTCTTCCTTCTGTTGTACAGTTTGTTTATTGCAGGGGACCACCAGATTGGCTTCCTTTTTTGGAGGATAGCGTCTTGGTTCTGTTTGGGATAGCATGATCCATGCACTCGTGTAAGTGCTTATAGAGTGCATTTGTGTAGGATTCAGCAGTTGTAATTGCATTGTCCATCTGCATGGGCATCATGAAGTTCACCACTTCTGTCTTAAGAAGCATGAAGTTGGCTTTGGAGAAATTTTTTACTGTGGTTTCCTTAATGGGGGATGGGAGCAGGATGTGGATATCAAGGGTGATAAGCTTATGGTCGGATCGGACCAACGAGGAGTTGACTTCAGGTGTGGAACACCGGTCACTCATGTTGGTAATGACTAGGTCTAGGATATTGTTGCCCCTGGTGGGAGTGTGGATAAGTTGATCTAGGGCATTGGAGTTTATGAATTCCAGAAAGCGTTGAGCTAAGCAGTTGGTATATGAGTGGTTTTCCCAGTTAATGGTGGGGTAGTCGAAGTCGCCCATTATTAGGGTGTTTGGTTGAACCCTAATATTTTCCAGTACATCAAGAAAAGAGGAGTGGGAATCCTGGGACATAGTGGGGGATCTGTAGCAAGCTACAATTTGGATTGCAGTTTTGCCCAGAGTTAGTTGCACTTGGATAACCTCGATTGCATTATGCTGAGCAACTAGCCTGGAGGTGTGGATATCCTTAATAAATATGAACACACCTCCGCTGTTGGTGTTTTGGTCCAGGTTACATAGCCGAAAAGTGTGGTATGAGTTATAGCCTGGTAGTGCAGGGGTGCTGTCTGGAGCCTAGAGCCAGGTCTCATTCACTGCACAGATCTCAATGTTCTCCATTTTAAGGAGTGGCTCGAGTGAGTGCATTTTGAGATTTAGACTTCTAGCATTGAGTAGCATTACCCTCAGTTTTTGCTTGCTTGTTCCTGTTATGGTGGTGAATTTATTTGAACCCTGCCTAAAAAAGGCACTATAGGGGCAGCAAGAGCCTTAGTCAGTATCCGGAATCCCAGGGGCGACAGGTGCAGGCCATCTGTGGCAAAGTATTGTGGTCTGTCGACCATGTCATCCCAAGCAGACAGATACTGGATCCCATTAGAATGACACCAGAAGCTTAGCCAATTGTTGAAGTCAATCATTTTGTCCTTGTACTGCGGTATCATTCTGGGCAAAAGGCAGAATGCTACTCAGGGCTAGGGTCATACCTGCCTGGGCTACAAGAACGGAGAGCTCTTCCATGTCTCTTTTCATGTAGTCCAGGGAGGTACATCTCAGGTCATTCACACCAACATGGACAATGACAGAGTCATATTTGTACTTGTTGTGGAGTGACCTGAATGCGTGGGTTATGTGGCGGATCCTGGCACCCAACAGGCAGCTGACAGTAACCTTCTTCTTGTTTAGCCTGGTGAGTGGGACATCATTGTGCCTGACTATAGAGTCACCCATGACTAGTGTGTTGGGTACGTTGTTTTGCCTTATTGGCTGTGGTTGAGTGGCACACTGAGTCTGTGGGCTATGTGTCATTTGGGTTGTGTTGGGGGATGGAGGTTGCTTGCATTTCTGCTTTGGAGGTCTCTGTTGCTTAGACAGATTATTATTGAGAGCCTCCATGAATGTTTTTGTGTTACTATGTGTGGATTTTGGTGGTGTAGATTTAGTGAGACTGTGTGATGAGTGTGGTGTGGTGCAAATGTTTACCTTCTCCTCATGACTGTCAAGTTCAGTCTTGGTTGGAGAGAGCTTTACCTCCAGTTTGGATAGATAAGTGCATCTCTAACAGGTTGTAGTGTTGGGTGGTAGGAGGAGAGGGTTGTCTGTGTACATGAGGCAATTTCTACATTGCCTCAAGATGCCCAGATTCATCAGATAGACAGGAGAGAACACTGGGAGCTGACCCTTGGACATGCCTGAATAAAAAAATATTTTCCTCTAGATAAGTGAGGAAAGTGAGTACAAGAGCTGTTTTTCTCTAAGCAAATGAGAAAAGTAAGTACAAAAACTGTTTTCCTCTAGGTAATGAGGAAGATTGAGTGCTATAGTAATTAGTAGCTTATTTAGTGCTTACAAGTTCTAAACAAGTGCTGAGCATGAATAAGCAAATTTAAGCGCTAAAACTAAGAATCTGTATCTGCACTAGACGAGTTACAGGACAGAAACAAATGTGCAGGCTTTCCAATCAGAAAGCTGAGAGAGATGGAACATTGCCCAAACGGCCAATAACTACAATATCTGGGCCAGAACCACTCCTTATGTGGTAGACAGGTTACCTAGTGCTTACCACTCCCACTGATAAGCTAGAAGGCTTCCCTCCAACACAGAAAGGCTTGGGGGGCACAGAAGCTTACATACAGTCCTGGATACAGCAAATCTGTATCTGGAACACTAGTTACAGGACAGGTAGGAAACAGGCTTACAGCTTTTTTTTTTTTTTTTTTTACAGTAAAGTAGCAAAAACAATTCACATTCAGTGCAAGCTAGCGCACTTGAGTATGCAGCAGTATTAGACCAGACACCGTTTCAAAATGCAATTAAATTAAAAAGGACTAAAAGCAAGTGCAGAAAGAGTTTATTAGGTAGAATGTGGTAAAGAGATGGGACTGGGGGAGTATCCCAGATTAAATCTACAGTGGGGCAGGCAAATGCAAAAGCCACCAAATACTACAAGCCAAAAATAGGGAGGGTGGGACAAACAGTTTCAACAGAGATCTAAGCAGCAACTAACAGTACAAACTTTAAAACCAAAAAAAATATACTCAGCTCTGTATATTTGCCGATCAGTCTCTCAGAACAGTGAGACAACAGTTTCAACAGAGATCAAAGCAACAATTAACAAACTCTATAACCAAAAAAAATATACTAAGCTCTGTATATTTGCAGATAGTCTGAATGGCTGAATACCTTTCTCAAGATTCCTTCCTTTTGGATGTTAAATCGACAGACATTATTTCCTCTTCTTCTATCCCAGGCCTTTCTGGTATCTTTGGATCTCAAGGATGACACCTTCACATCACCATCCATCCATCCTCTCTTCAGGAAATTTTTACATTTCCCTGTCTCTTCCTTGCATTTTCATTTCTCTGCTTTGCCCTTTGGCCTCTACTGCCTCAAGGTTATTCACTAAGTCCCTAGCTCCTATCATTGCTTTTTGCAGGATTCGAGGAATTTAGATCTTTCTCTAACTAGACAAGTTTTTTCAAGCTCCTTCCTCCAACACTGTGCTTCAGGATCTGAAATTCACTACCTGTCTGTTACAGAATCTGGAGTTCACCATACACTTCTAGAAATCAGTTCTGACACCTTCCCAGGACCATATTTTCCCATGCTGGAATCTCTGCCTGTCTCCAAGGCTCTGTCTCTTATTGTCTTTCTTCAGTCCCTTCTTCCTTTGGCATCTGTCTTGGGCAGAGAATTTCTCAGGGTTCTCACGTGTTTGGCTTCCAACACTCCCATGTTCCCTCTCATTAGCGTCTACACGAGGAAGCTTCAGCGGTACCTCAAGTCAGTGTGGACTCAACTTTGCTACCCCTTGGACTTCCTGGTATCTTTCCTTCCCTGTCTGAAGCACAAGCTTCAGGGGTGGGTTCATCAGCTTTTACTCAACTCTGGGCTTCTTTTTCAAGCTCCAGTTCCAACTCAGGAGCTCTTTACAGACACCTTAGATGGGAGGTGGGGTACCTCCTGTGGACTCCTTAAGGTTCAGGGTCTCTGGCTTCCTAATCATAGGTCAGACCACATCAGTATAAAGGAGATGAAGACTGCTTTTAGCTCTTTAGGTTTTTCATACCCTCTTTCATTTTGGGCCCCCTCAATATTTTCACAGACAATACCACAGTGATGTGGTATAGCATCAAACAAGGGGGCACAAGATCTTATCTTTTTTGCAGACATGCTGTTCAGGTCTGAGATCTAGCTACCCAGTATCAAGTGACTTTTCAGGCAGTTTACATTCCCTCGGAGCACAATCTAGTGGCAGACTCCTTGTGCAGGTCCAACACACAAGCTTTTGAATGGGTGCATCACAGAGATGTGTTCCTGGACATTGTCCATCAGTGGGGTATTCCTCAGATAGATTTTTTTGCCTCCACTCTGAACAGACAACTTTCTCTATTCTGTTCCAGAGTCCCAAGTCATCTGGCTTGGAAAATGGATGCCCTGTCTTTTTCTTGGAAATGGATGTTTCTGTACTCCTTCCCTTCGTCTGTTGCCATGAGTTTGCACAAGATCAGGTAGGACTGTCCCAAAATCTTGCTGGTAACTCCCTTTTGACCCATACAACATTGGTTCCCCATTCTTTCTTATTTTGCCAAGGGCAATCACCATAACTCTCAACCTCTTAGTGCAAGAAATCTGGACAAAGGCCCAAAAATAGGGACAGATTTTAAATATTGCTGTTATAAACTTATAAAGTTGCTAGAGTAACAGGGTTTGTTTTAACATACATTTTCTGAAGGATATGAATTCTGAAACTCAAATGTATGTCAGTATTTAGCAACTTCAATCCTCAAATCATCCCATTGATTTGCCAGAAAAAACACTACTATGTGAGAGTGTTCAATCTCGCTGTTTGTTCTTACACACGGGTTCGGAGCCGATCCTCGGCTCCGAGTCGGCCGCATAGCAAAGCTCTGCATCTTAGAGAAGCTCGAGACCTGGCTATATCCCACAATCCTCCCTGCCATTACCCAGATCTAGTTTGCCGCTGCAACGGGTCACATCGTTCAGAGAGCTCGGACCAGAGAAAACTGTTATTAGACAGATAAGATAGTTATTTTTTTGTTAAAAGTTCTTATAGTTCTATAGTTCTTATAGTTCTTATAGTTATTGAAAATTTAGTTTCTGATACTATAGTGTGTGTGTGTGTGTAGTGTAGTTAGTTTTTTTTTATAGGTTTTCCTTTGGGGCCTGCCTTTCTATAACCTATAGCTATATTTTTTCCTCTTAATTATAGCTAGTGTTAAATTTTCTCTTTTTTACAGTGAAATTGCTTATTATGTCTGAGAAAGCCAAGTCTGGCTTTAAAAGGTGTCAGTGTGGGCAGAAAATGTCCATCACTGACAACCACACTTCCTGCGTCTACTGTCTTGGCCCTCTCCACTTGCAAGAGGATTGCTCTATTTGCCATTCCTTCAGTGGGAGGGTCATGACAGATAGACGCAGGAAATTTATAGACAGGGGACTTCTTAAGCCTGCTTTCCAGGAGGCCTTGGACAAGTCTGACCAGGCTTCTAAGTCCTCGAAGGGTCGAAGATGTCGGAGCCCATGTCATTGGCTCCGAGTCCATCTTCTAAAGTTCGTTCGCCGGTTCCACAGACTTCGGGGCCGAGCATCGAACGTTTATCTCTCACTGAGCCCCAGGTCTTGGAACCATGTCGGAACTACCGCCACCTTCCATTCTTCGGTCGGTGCCATCTTCGGCCCCTTCGACCCGATCTTCCAGACCATTATCCGATACTGATGTGGATCGTGTCGTGCAGAAACTTATGGAGAACACGGCCCTTTCCAAGTTGATTGCAGTTTCCTCCCAATTGGTGTCGAAACTAGAAGGCCTTCCCTTATCTCCAACAGGTCCTCCTTCGAGACCCATCCAGTCTTCGGAGCCGGAAGAGGATGAGCCGATGATAGTGGAGCCCTCGGTGCCAAAACCGTCCATTGCACGATCTACACCATTGACCTCGACTCCATCGGAACCTATAGGTGAGTCGCGGAGTCGACGATCTCTCCTTGGTTCCGGGACCGAAAGTCGTACCAACCTTTCGGTGCCGACTCTCCCTCTCGGGGCCTCGGCGCAGATTGGCTCGGCTCCGTCCTCGGGGTCGAGACCCATGGGCCCCGTGTCTGGGATTCTTCCATGTTCTTCGGAACCGGGGGAGTCCTCGACCCGAGGTTCAGGGGTTTTTGACCTTATGAGGAAGATTTTGTCTACACAGACAACCACTTCATCGGACGCGTCTTCTCCCTCCCCTAAGGAGCCGCTCTCTGTTTCTGTTCCCACGACACATCCAAAGCGTGGAGCACCATTGTCTCAGCCATCCCCAGAGGGTGCCCCCTGTTTCTCGGAGGCCTCACCGGAATCCCCCTCCGATGAGGTTCCGAGGAAAAGATTGTGCAAGAGGAGGCACTTAGATTCCCCACAGGAATCTCTAACTTCTGACACTGACTTGGATGAGTCAGAGGGGTCTCCAAAATCCCCCTCCGAGGATGTCTCATTTGCGGACATCTTGGAGATTTTAAAACAGAGGGGTGATTGGCAGTCCCTAGCCCCTACTGAGGACGAGTCGGTGTTGCTGAAGGCTTTTGGTGCTCAACCTTCTACCTCCTGGGTTACTCCGCCCTTCGATGAGTTAATGGATTTGATTGCTCGAAGGGCATGGGAGACACCGGACACAGTGGAACCGGTCCCTCAAAAACCAAGCAAATTTATTACCGCTCCCCAGGACAAGACTTATCTCACCAAAGGAGTCCCGGTTGACGCTATGGTGGTGGCTGCAGCCACTAAAAAGGAGATGTCGGAGTCTTCCTCTTCTGTTCATCCTCCTAATAAGGATTCTAGGACTATGGACAGATACGGGAAGTGTGTTTTTAGTTCAGTGACTTTTTCCATGCGTTCGCTAAACTATTTGACACATTTTACACGTCTACAGAGGGATCTCATCAAGGAGCTGGGAGATACCCTCCAGGGTAACACAGATGCTGCTGTTTCAGATAAGGTAACAGCACAGCTTAACACCCTTACCTCCGTAGTGAACTCGTCCATGAGGCTCATCTCGTATGTGGCTGAAGGGTCGAGTAGAGCCACAGCTTCAGCGATTGCTCTACGAAGACAATCCTGGATGCGGCTGTGCTCATTTGCGGAAGCCTTCAAGTCTTCCTTCGCCAACGCCCCCTTTGATGGTGTCACTCTTTTTGGGCCCAAAGTGAAAGAGACATTAACTCGGTGTGAGCAAGAAGGAAAGACTCTGTCTGCTGTCGGAGTCTGTTTTTCTGTTCCATCTAGACCGTACCCCAAAGGGCAACGAGGCGGAAAAATGTGGTTCCGTAGAACTCAGGGATCTTTCCAGGCCACACAGAGTGACCCCCCCCCCAGAGGCAGAGGGGGGGGCACACATGGAAGACGTCGCCCCGGCGGCAGAGGGGGTCCGCAGAACCAAGGCGACAGGGATCCTATCCCTGGTAAGCCTTTCCAGCACTCCTGAATGGGGGCCCGACTGTCCTGCTCTGGAGGCAGTCGAGGTCGCTTGCTTTATACCCACAGGCCTGGCTAACTCTCACCTCAGACTCCTGGGTAAAAAGCATTGTAACCAGAGGATACAAAATCCCCTTTATGTCAACTCCACCCCAACAAAGAAGGTTTCCAGATGTGCCACCCCGTCTGTGAGGCCCAGCAGCAATAGAAATTTCAAAGCTGCTCAAAAAAAGAGTCATTCAGCCAGTCCCGGTGGACCAAAAAGGATCCGGAACTTACTCAAGGTTCTTTTTAGTTCCAAAAAAGACAGGGGACTGGAGACCCATTTTGGATCTCAGCAATCTCAATACCTTCGTGAAGAAGGAAAAGTTCGGATGGTCACGCTTCAATCGATCCTTCCATTTTTGCAGAAGGACGACTGGATGTGCTCGATAGATCTCAAGGACGCGTACTACCACATCAAGATGGCCAGACCGTCCAGAGATCACCTGCGCTTCTGGTTGGGAGCCAGTCATTTTCAATTTCGAGCCCTGCCCTTTGGGCTCACCTCAGCCCCCAGGGTATTCACCAAATGCATGGCAGTGGTAGCGTCTCACTTGAGATGTCTAGGATTCCGGGTGTTTCCCTATCTGGACGACTGGCTCCTCACCGCCACCACCGAGCGTCGCCTCATACAAGCCAGAGTCTATACAGTCAACCTTTGTTCCCACCTAGGGATTTCCATAAACTTGGAAAAATCTGCCTTACTGCCCTCACAGCATATTTCATTCATCGGAGCAGACCTAGATACGCGCTTAACACTGGTAAAGCTCCCACAAGTAAGGGCTTCATCCCTGAAGGAACAGGTTCTTCTTCTACTGCAATGCAGGAAAGCCCCGGCCAAATTGGTGTTGAAGGTTTTGGGACTCATGGCAGCGTCCCTGATTGCAGTTCCTATGGGGAGATTGCACATGAGGCTCCTCCAATGGCTGCTGTTCACGCAGTGGTCGTTCCAGCAGTTACCCCTAACGCACGAGATTCTGATAACAGATTCTTGCAAGCGAGACCTCTCATGGTGGGTGTCCATTCAGGATCTCACTATGGGTCATCCATTTTCTACCGAATCCGACGGCCACGATAACCACGGACGCTTCTCTGATAGGATGGGGGGGACTTTTTCAGGGGAGAACAGTCCAAGGGGAATGGTCCAACATGGAGTACAACCTGCACATAAATGTTCTGGAAATGAGGGCAGTGTTCTTGGCGTTGCAACACTTTCAAACCCTCCTACCTCTAGGAACCGTAGCAGTTCAGACAGACAACATGTCTGTAGTCTGGTACATAAACAAACAAGGGGGAACCAGATCTTACCCATTATGCAGAGAGGCCATGAGAATTTGGCAATGGGCAAAGTCCACGGGTCGCTTTCTGATAGCAACGCACATCCCGGGGTCATCCAACGTCATTGCGGACAGGTTGAGCAGAGCCATCCTGTTACCTCACGAGTGGTCCCTCAAACTGCAGGTGGCGGAAAGAATTTTCCGCAAATGGGGCCAGCCTTGCTGCGATCTATTCGCCTCCCCGATGAATACCAAATACAGAAGCTATTTTGCCCTTCTACCCCCTCCAGGGGATGTCCCCAGGGACGCACTGATACACGATTGGCCCCCGGGTCTCCTATATGCATTTCCACCTACCCCCTTGATTCCCAAATTTCTTCAGAAAGCCATGAACCTGGAAAGGACAATTATACTCATAGCCCCATTCTGGCCTCGACAGATATGGTTCCCCTTTCTTCGAGCCCATCAAACAGAGGAACCGTGGATCCTGGACCCAGTACCAGATCTACTGACACATTCGTCGGGAGTTCCTCACCTGTCTCTTCTATCCCTCAAACTAGCAGCTTGGCTGCTCCACTTCCCCGCCTAGCCAGGTCTGATCTACTTTCTCCGGCAGTTCAACGCATTTTGGTTGCCTCTCATAAGGCTTCCACTACAAAACTCTACAAGAGTAAATGGAAACGCTTTGTGTACTGGGCATCTAGCCAACACATGGACCCCTGGTTGCTCCTTTACATAAAGTTCTAGAATTTCTATCCATCCTTTTCCACAAAGGAGCCTCTACTTCCACACTAAGAGTACAGTTGGCGGCCATATCCAACTTCCATGTTGGTGAGGACGGTTCTTCTATTATGTCCCACAGGCTTTGTAAGGCTTTTATGAAAGGTTCCTTCCATCTTCGACCGCCTGTCAGAGACCCTTTATTCCCATGGAATTTAAATTTGTTATTGTCACAACTAATGTTGCCACCCTTCGAACCAGCCTCTTCTTGCCTCCTGAAGTTTTTGTCGTGGAAGACTCTTTTTCTTGTAGCGGTTACTTCAGCTCGGAGAGTGTCAGAGCTGCAAGCACTATCAATTAAACCACCTTACTTAATTTTCCACCCAGATAGAGTTTCCTTACGAACAAACCCGTCTTTCCTTCCTAAGGTATGTTCTGTCATAAATATTAATCAGTCCATTGAACTCCCTACTTTCTTCAAAAACCATACCAGCAAGTTGGAATATATGCTGCACAAGTTAGATGTCCACAGACAGCTAAGATTTTATTTGGACAGGACTAAGGATTACAGAAAAACAGATCAACTTTTGTTGCATTTGCAGACAATAAAAAGGGCATGGCAGTTACAAAACGTACGCTTTCTAAATGGCTTACTGATTGTATAGCCTTTGTGTATTCTAAGTCGAATCAGGCCTTGCCCACCAAACCTAAGGGCCATTCTACTAGATCCATTTCCACTTCCTTGGCTCATGCAGCTCGCCTGCCTTTGGACACGATTTGTGCAGCAGCCACGTGGTCTAAACCACATACTTTCATCGCTCATTATAGAGTTGACAAAGCCTCCAAAGACAGGACATCTTTTGGTTCCACTGTGCCTCAGGAACGTTCTTCCATGAGTCACTCAGGGTGACGGAGCTAGGGACGCTACCCGTGTGTAAGAACAAACGGCGAGATTGAACACTCTCACATAAAGAAGTTATGTTCTTACCATAACGTTCCATGTGGAGTGTTCATCTCGCCTTTGTTCTTACATCCCCCCCCTTCCCTCCCTCACGTGTTTGGAAGAACGAGTAGGACTAGAGTCTGGTCCACATGTCTTTACCTCTTCCGGGTATATTACCTCTTACCTCATAGGGTATATTTCGTTACCGTTTAGTTAATTTGTCAGTGAGATAGTGTCTCTGAATTTTTGTGGCAGTATGTAGCCTTAGCACCTCAGGTTTATTGTTAGTCTGGTTTGCTTGCAAACTAGATCTGAGTAATGGCAGGGAGGATTGTGGGATATAGCCTGGTCTCGAGCTTCTCTAAGATGCAGAGCTTTGCTATGCGGCCGACTCGGACCCGAGGATCGGCTCCGAACCCGTGTGTAAGAACAAAGGTGAGATGAACACTCCACATGGAACGTTATGGTAAGAACATAACTTCTTTTTTATGAGGAACAGACCAAAAATATGAGGAAAAATGTGGGCATTCTATGAAAATCTGGAGAGTTGAGAGGTATGGCAATCACCACAAGTTGCCTCACTGGGTGGATCTTTTCTCACAAGACAAGGGATCTCCTGTCCATCCTCACTTATATACTCTTCAACTGTTGTTGTAGGTAATACGGTTTTGATCCTTTTCAGGCACATCTTTTCTGAGGGCATGTTTTGGGTTCTGCAGGAGGCCAGGAAACCCACTGTCAGGAAATCATATTATGTCCAAATGGACGCAATTTTCTGTCTGGTGCTTCTCTTGCCATCAGGATCCACTGTCTGTGGGGTTCCTCTGATTCCGTCCTATTTGCATGATCTACTGCGTGCTGGGTTGGCATTTTGTTCAGTTATAGCTCACCTGTCAGCAATTTCTGCTTCTCTGCACCTGACTCCTCCTCTTGCCTCTAGGTTTGAGGTAAAGCAACTTTTCAAAGGTGCCCTTCATATTAGGCCTCCTAGTAAGCCTATTCTGCCATCCTGGGACCTCAGTTTTGTACTTGAAAAATTGACAAAGGCTCTTTTTGAGCCTGCTTTTTCATCTTCCTTTCAAAATTGCACTTGGCAGACTGTTCTTCTTTTGCGTCTCACTTCAGGCTGTCATGGCTATTTCTCCTTTCTTAGTTTTCCACAGAGACAAGGTATCTCTTTGTACTAATCCTTCTTTTATGCCCGAGGTCATCAATGAGTTGTCCCTTAATCAGTCTATTCATCTTCCTTCCTTTTTTCCTTCTCCACAGTCTGCCAGTGAGAAGATTCTTCACACCTTGAATTTGCATAGACAGCTCAGATATTATTTGGATAAAACTAAAGTTTGCAAATCTGAGCAGCTTTTTGTTTCCTTTCATCCCAGGACGTTGGATTTGGCTATTTCTAAGAAAACCATCTCTTCCTGGATTTCTAAGGCCATTTCTTTTTGTTATTTTTTTTTTCATGTCTTTCCTCATTGGCATATAGTTGCCCCTCTGGTACTTTTTTCAAGGGTCTGGATATCATTTACATCCTTGAGGCTGCTACTTGGTCCTCTGTTCATAATTTCACTAAGCATTACAAGCTGGATGTTATTTTTGGGGCCAAGGCAGGCTTGCCATGGCTCTCCGGCATGGGTTTGTAGAGGGCTGTTCTGTGTCTTCCTCTTCCTAGGCTTCTTTTTGACTTCTTGTACTCTCCCTTAGGTAAAGAATACTGCAACAGTGATATGGAAGGGGTCTATATTAGATAATCGAATTTTCAAAAGTTCGACTGTCAAATGGTCGACACCATATGATCGAACTTTTAAAAGTTAGGAAATCTAATAAAAAAAATAAACTACACAAATAACGTACCTGAATGTTTTAATGAGGGGGAAAGCCCCCCTAAACCCCCCACATCCCCCACTCTTTAAATGTACCAACTCCAAGATCGCACTACAGTGCAGAAAAGGGAAATCTTACCATTCCGCACTGTATGGAGATCTCCATTAAAACGTTTGAACTTCCAAAAATTCAATTGTATGGTGTCAACCATATGACAGTCGAACTTTTGAAAGTTCGATCATCCAACATAGACCCTATGGAAGGACAGTACAGTTGTGTAAAATCTTACCATAATAGTAGATCTCCTTTCACTGTTGCAGTATTCGCTTCCTCTGTCCTATCCCCCTCTATTCTAGCTCTTCCTCTCCTGGTCGAAGGGGTCTTCTTCCTTTTTCTTTTCGTCCTCCTGGATGTACATGTTATCCTTGTCCTTATGGGCATTCTGTTCCTCAACCTCCCACCCTCCAACCTCCTTCCAATTTGGAATTTTTAATTTTCAGGTCTTCTAGTTCGACTTGAGGCATGTCACGTTGCCTGCTTTCTAGTCTTTTATACTCTTTCATTCTTTCTTTCTTTTCTTGTTTTCTTGCAGTCTAACTGGAATTTTATTTGTAATTATACTGTATTATTACTCACTTGTGTGCTGTGGTCAGTATTATAGGCTGAATAGAGGGCAAACTTGATCTGAGGGAATTCAAGTTATAGAGGAGGAGCTTGAGCTATAGAGCCAAAGTCTTTAGAAGTGATTGAAATCTGATCCGAGACCCTCATCATTTGAGGAAGGATGAAAACAGACAACATAGGTGAATCACTATGGTGAATACATAACTTTTGATCTGATGTTGTTGGTATTCATCTATTCTTGACCTGTGGGTTACGGTTCCGATCCTTGGAACTGATCCAGCCATTATATAGCTCGCATCAGCCAAAAATCTCTCAAGCTGTAAGTCTACCCACAGTGCTTCTCTCCACATTACCCCAGATCTCGTTTGCTGCTCTTATGACAAGACATGTCAGCCATCTCTCTTGTAGCTAAGTATATTTTTATTGTTATTATCCTTCTATTTAACTCCTAATACTTTCTGTCATTTTCTCTCAGTCTACCCTTGGTGAGTGTGCTGTTTTCCTTTACTTTTGGTAAATTCAACCCTACCATTGTTGGTAGCCTTTCCCTTTCTCTCTCTCTCTCTACCATTGGTAGTCTGTCTACCATTGTTGGTAGATTTTTTCCTTTCTTTCTCTTTGGGTGATTGACTTCCTTTTTCAGACTTCCCTTTTCTTTCTGTTTCTGCCTTTCCTGTCTGTTTGTCAAGGAATATGGCAGAAAAGCCGAAAAGCTCCACTGCGGGATTTAAATAATGTGTAGAGTGCGGCAGGAAAATGCCAAACACAGACAACCATGAATTTTGCATTTACTGTTTGGGTGTTCCCCTTTTGAGTGTGGACTATTCCATCTGCTAGGGTTTCAGTAATAGAACTCTGGCAGAAAGGAAGAACAGATTGATTCTCAAAGGGCTTCTTAAAGCCCCTTTTGAAGAACCCTTGTCCAAGGCCGACCAATCACCTCTGGGTTCTGGATCAAAATCATCTGGTTCAGTGCCAATGTCTCTGTTGGCACCAATTGTCAAGCATAAACATGCATCTTCAGAACTGAAAGCTAAGACTCCTAGACTGTCAGACCAGTCTAAATCTTCGACACCAAAAGCTTCATCTGTGCCTTCTACACTAGCTACGATAACTATTTCCACTATCTTGGCTCCAACCTTGACCATGACTCCGACATCTGTGCCTATTTCCCCCAATAGAGCAGACAGTGTTGAAATTACTGGTATCTACAGAACCCAGGCATATCTATTCCCATCTGTGGACCCGTTCCATGGCTAGCTTCATAGTCCATTCCTGGACAGACTAGTGTTGCCTTCGGGGTTATCCATGCACTCCACCAGAAGTCTTTCTGAGGTTGATATTATTAAGTTGGTGGATGAGATCTTGACAGCCCAGGGTCTCCCGCCCTCTTCTCACCCCTTTCCCTTCTGGTGCAGAGGGTTTTTCTCCATCAACCGCTATTTACTCTCCTCTAACCTCGACACAGGCCTTGGAGCTCTTGACTTCAACATCTCAGTTACCAATGGCTTCGCCACCGACAGCACTTCTATCTTTGGTGCCAGGTCTAGATCTGGCTTCCTCAGTGTCTTTGGCACTGTTGGGTCCCGGAGACTGTGTGCTCACCATCGGGCCCGGGGGATTCAAGCCGGCTCCAAGTTTTTCTATGGGGCTGACCGTGTCTCTTTTGGACGTGTTGGCTGAGGACCTGTCTTTGGTTCCAGTCTGTAAGGTGGGGCTCTTGGGGGGGACAGGTGTGTGTATGACCCCACTTACTAGTTTGTCGGTCTCGCTTCCCGGCTCTTGTTCCTCCTCAGAGGTCCTGCCTTTGCCACTGCATTGTCTCAGGTGGCTCCTGAATTATTGGACCCCAGTTTTTTCAGTTCAACCACCAACCTCTACCTTCAGACAGAATGCACCACGGTTGCAAGATTGGCCTTCTAAAGGCACACCCTCTTCCTCAACTCCACTGAGGAGCCCCCTCAGAAGAGATTGTGTAAGAGGAAACACCTGGATTCTCCTGAAGAATCCATCACAGAGGACATGGATTTCAGTGATGCATAGGGTTCCCCATAGTCACCCCTGAAGATGTCTCCTTTGAAGTCATTCTGAAGATCCGGAAACAAAGGGGTGATTGGAAGTCCAAAGACCCATCTTCAGAGGAATCTGTGTACTTGCAGGCCTTTGGTGCATGCCCATCCACCTCCTAGGTGACCCCACCTGCTGACAGTTTAATTAAATTTATTGCTCAAGCAGGCTTGGAAGGCTCCTGACTCTGTGGAACCAGTCCCCTGGAGACCTAACAAAATCCTTACTGCTCCAGTTGACCAACTGTATTGGGCTAAGGGCTTAGTAGTAGATGTCATGGTGGAAGTGGCCGCCACTAAAAAGAACTAGCTGAAGAAAGTTCCACTGTCCATCCCCTGAACCGGGAGTCCAGGGAGATGGACAGATTTGGGAAGCGGGTCTATGCATCATCAACCTTTTCCATCAGGTCCTTGAACTTTTTGGCACATTTCACTAGGGTACAAAAGGATATGGTAAAGGAGTTGTCAGTTACCCTGGCGGGAACTGTCACTGAGGGGGAATCTGACATGTATCTGGTATGTTGGCAGTTTCTAATACTAGGCAGGAAGTAAATCATCAGATGCATAGTGGAAAACACTCAGGAATCCATCTTGTAATAACAGCATATTAGAAATAAAATACACACACCAACATTTTTCCTTCTTTGTATGCCTCATCCTTCACACTATGAATACCATTCTATGTTTCTGATTAGAGGCTGCTCAGCCAAGTTGTCGAATTCTTTTTTTGATGAGGTAATAAATGGTTGCTGTTTCATTTGCAGACCTATTAATTATACAACTGATTGCATTCTAGAAATCAAACAGAAGGTTCAATAAGGAAAATGCAATGTGTGCATAGTATTGACAGCAGTACTGTTAAAAAAAAAATATTTGGAAATTGTTTTAGGAAATGACCAATTAAAAAATAATTGAGCAAGAACCTTATTCTGTAAACAAGAAAGCAAGGAATTTAAAATCTATTTTTGAAAACCTTGATAAGCCTGTCCTCATTCACAGTAGGCCAAAAGGAATGTTCAAATGTGGAATGTGTACACAGTTTAGATTTATTTATTAATTTGCATAATTTATGACACTGTCATATTGTATAAAAGAACATTTTAATTGTTGTAAGTTTGCATTACATTCTGCACGTATTGTACTTGCTTGTATATGTAGGCAGATCTATTACATTTTTAAATAAAAGAATCAAAGAACATCAATATGTGATTAGTTGTAGGGATACAACAAATGCACTGGTCAGATATGGGATTACATGTGATGGTTTTAACAAAGTTGTTTTTTACTGTGTTAGATCATGTCCACATTAATCATGTTAGAGTTAATTCTGAATCCTTATTGGACGAAAAGGAATTGCTTTGGCAACAGAACTGAATGCTGGTGCATTTCTAGGGCTGCGTAAATGTAAGGAATCGCAATAATACACCTGAGATGTATGTAAAATTTTAAAATGTGTGATTTTGGTCACATGGATCTGTTTTCTCTTTAAAATAGAAGTAGTTTGTATTATGTGTATTTTAGAGAAGTCCAGTTGAATTGTGTTTGGACAAAAGCACTAAATAAACTTGTTAACATTTTGTTCAGGCACCGGTACTTATTCTTAGTTATTTCTACTTTTTATCAATCTGTTATGAAAGCTCTTCGTTCTAGCCCTCTAGTTAAAGTAAGCACTTTCCAGTGGTTAATCAACTCTTCAAAATATAAATACTGTAAACATGTTTATATATTTATTACAACACGTATAGCCTAAGAAGGGTACATAAAACAACAGAAGAAATAAACAGCAGTTAAAAATTCTGTTACATTAAGAATTCTTGTATGACTTAAACTGTAATCTCAGATAGCCAGTGTAGTATATTATAAAGGTAATAGAGCATACTTTCTTTGTGGCTTTAAATATACCCTCTTAACAGATGGAGTCTAAGGGGTCTTTTTTATGATGCATTGGTATTACAAAAGAGTTAACAGTGAAGATAGTTGATTTCAGAGGGCTGGTACAAGCTAGGCAAATAAATGCGTACATAAAGTTTCAGTGTGAGGCCTGGGAATAACCATCAATGTCTCATTTTTTTCACCTATGTAGTTTAGGAAAGTATAGCGCATCAGCAGCTCTTTCAGACAGTCACCACCTAGACTGTCTGGGGCCTGGAAGGCTGCGACCACAATTTTAATGAGTGACCTTGCACATACAGTAACCAGTGCAAATCCTGCAGCACTTGAATCATATGCCTGACCTGAGATGTAGCATTTAGAATTATGGCAGTAGAATTTTGCATCTACTGCAAGCAGTGGTAGTCAAGGTCATCACTCTCTGAAAACCTAAGGTAATGTACATTATAGTAATCAAGACAGGAGGCTGCAAGGGCTCCCTATCAAAATGTCGGCACTTGAAATGCTGAGTGCCAAAAAGCTGTAAAAAAAAAAAAAAAAAAAGAGAGAGAGACCAAAAACACAAGAGAAGAGTGCATATCGAAAATTGCTCTTCTCCTTAAAACTTCACTTTGCAAGGAGGAAACTCAGGTGCAAGCCCCCCCCCCAAAAAAAAAAACATATATACCAACTCCGATTTGCCATACCTTGGGGAAGAGGGAATATTCTGAGAAATAGCATCTCAGACTAAGTATATGTAAGTCTGTTCTTTCTGCCATTCAGTCTCTATATTTTGGCAGTTGCAGTAGTGGGTCCTGACATTTCAAATGGTTACTGGATGGGGAAGTGCCTGTATCAGAGTTGCTGAGGTCAAGGGTGGTATAAGTTGTTTGCCTTTGCCCAGCATTCCTTCCCCACTCAGCCATTGTTTCTATGGTGAAGATGACAGCTGAGTGCTAACTTTTGGCAGCTCACTTAAGAGCACAACCTCTGTGCCAACAGGATAATAGGCACAGTGTTCACTTTTGATCTTATTTTTACTCATTTGGTGTATTTAATGGCACCTAAACTAGTTTAATTCTTTTGGAATTGTTTCTTTTCCCGAAATTAGGAATCATAAGCCAGTATGCATTCTGCATATTCATCCGTTAAGAATCTGAGTGATTGTTTTTCTCTTGACCCCACTTTCAGTCTGTTTTATGCAAATGATTCCAATTTACTATGTTTGTAATTGTAAATGTTAAATTGGCATATGTGTTCTCACTTAGACAAGCATTAACTTTAGATTAGTAAGAATTTAGCTTGCTTTCGTATGCACATCTGTTATAATGCTGTATAAATTAAGGTCTATTTTTCTATTAAAGAGGCTAAATTGAAGTTGAATCAGTAATAATGTGCATTTTTAGATTAACCACATACTTAAAACAAAGTGCCATTTGTCGCATAAAAAGAACAGATAAAGTCTAAGTGATTAGTAATGTATTTTTATTCAGTACCTGAATGGGAAAATAGTTGCACTGAATATTTCCTTCAAGTGCACTGGACATTAATTGTGCACGGAAAGGACTCTAATTTTAGCAAATTGTTTGGCTGAGTCCCACTGTGAATTCAAAGCTATCTTTATATTAAATGGAAATTTGATTTTATTTTGTGTGGTGTTCTCACAGTAGGTGCTCATAATGTAGTCCTTTAGCCTGATCAAATATCATAGCATGTAAGACCTCTTTGCCTCCTACTTTCTGTCCTAGGAATCTGAAGAGGAGATACTGCATCTGTTGTCTTTTCACTAACAAAACTGTTATGTATGTTATTGTCAGGCTAACGTTTCATCAAGCAGTATGCTTTTTTGTCTTGATAATAGTCGTCAAAAGGTACGTCATACGCGTTCAGTTCAGAAATGGTGGCTGAGGCAGTGTAATATTATGGAGCCCGTTACATGATAGTGTCATACAGTATACCTTCTGAGACACATTTTAATAGCTAAACATTTACGTTTGTTTCATATTAATTTTTGAGACAGCTCTCTGCGCTTTCCCTTTTTAAAAACATTTTACTATGGTAAATAAATAAGAAATCTTATTCAGCTACATTTTGGAATATAGAAATACTACTGTTTGTAGAACACAATACATTCCCCTTTGTCAGGACCCAGTTTCAAATATACATAGATGTATCTGAAGTCTTTATTTTCAAAACTAAATGATTTTGGATGCAATATGTCAGGCTCCATTGTAAAATGTTTTACACAGTAAATTGCTTGTTTTATGTTATTAATGTCTTGAATAGTACTGAATTGTGGTTGTTTCCTGATTTTTTTTTTAAATTTTTGCCAGATTGTGAAGGCCTGAAGAAAAATCCGTATTCATATAATGATTTTTAAGTCAAATCAATTTGCACAACTGGTATAAGTAGTGACTAGGTGTGTGGTGTCAGCCAGCTTGCACGCTGTTGTCACTCACGCATAGCTTGGAGATTGCATGCACATATTTACTGGCAAGGGATTATTGGGTAGTGCAATAAGGAAATTTCTCATTTCATTTTGTCAGTATTTTTCTGGGTTCTTTACTTCTACCTGAGCACCCAACAAGAAAGTATCAGGCTGGTAGGAAGGATTTCACATTAACATCTTAAACAAAGGATAGTGTACTCCATCAGTACAGCATTCCCTTTATGTTGCATTGAGATCTAGAAAAGTGAATATTGGATTTAAGTATGTGTTAAAATACAGTTCTCTTAGAAGATAAACTTAGCCTGTCCGATGTTAGTTCTAAGTAGCACAAAGCATTTGGAAAGTTAGATTTAATTGCACTTGTTGTTGGAATACAACTTTCCAGTCTGAATATCTATTTATGTTCATCATTAGATAACTGTTTTAGTATTGCTGAACTATGGGATGAGTCCTGTCAAGGATACTGTACATCCAGCCAGTATACCAAAGCTCAGGTGCTCCCTCCTTGTGATCCATTTATGTCTGACCTTAGACCTAGACATGAGGGCTTTGTGCTTGTACATAATGGATGTATGGATGCCACAATTCTCAGACCTTTCTTACCACCAGTCTGGCAAGCAAGACATCCTTGTAGGTCCTTTCTTATCACTGTTGCAGTATTCTTTACTCTTGGGATATCTTGCCCAGGATAGCCAAATGTCCTGCCAGCATACCAAAGCCTTTACACCTTCCAGGCGTTGTACTTAAGAAGTGTGTCCTATGCACAAAGGCATAAGGTGCATATGTGACCTATGGAAGCCTAATTCTCAGAACTTCTTTGCTGCCAGTCCAAATGCTATCTGTGAATTCATTGTGTATGCTGTTTAATGATTTGATTTATCTACTGAACCTTTGAAAGATAAGTTCCCTATCAGGGTTTTTTTTTTCTCCTTATTGTTTGTTTTCATGTCATGCAGGAAGGTAAAATGTGAGTATAGAAGTAGATCTCCCATAGAGACAGATACAAACGGTGACGTTTTTGTTTGGGCGCTATGCACCACCGTATACAGTGTGAGATTTGTTAGGTGTTTGTCCCGAAGACACTCTGCAGTCATCTGTCATCCCTCTCTCATTATTTAGAAAACTAATATCTGAAGTTTTTCACACAGGGTACCATGGTCGTATCTGCCCACCCCAAAGTTCAGCTGCCACTTAAAAAAAGCAAATAAGGCACATGCTGATCCTGTTGCTGTCAGCACAGACTGGACATCTCCAGGATGGATGAAGAATCTGAGGACATTCTGGTGCCAATATTAGTTCCCTCTGCCGTGATTCATTTGGAGGCTGACATGAAGCTGTCTACCAGCAGGTCCGTCAAGGCTGTGCATACATTTGGTGCAGATGTAGAGGGGGAACCACAGGTGATTATATTGGGAGACCTAGGGGGATTCCCCAAATATTAATTAGAGAATAGGATCCTAGGGGGATTCCCTAAATTATTAGTTAGGGAAGAGGTGGTGCCTGATATTCTCATCAAATCCAGGCATGGGTCTGAACCCCCTAGATTTCTGGAAGCAGATATTCCTTCAAAAAGAAACAACAAACACATGGCTTTTGTGGGTAATGATCCTCACAAATAGTGACAGGACTTTACTGTCCTTATGGCCCTGAAACACCCGTCTGTCCCTGCTTCTGCCACCTGGTGCCCCCCCCTTCTAAAAGACCTAGAGATTCTAATTCATCTGATGAGGAGTTGTATTCTGGTGAAGAGTCTTTGGCAACCCCCTCCCAGATTCACTTTCCTCTTGCTGTAGACTCTGATGAAGAAGATTCACTGTTCCCTGATTCTGCTTTTGAAGAATTGTCTTTTAGGAATACAGTTGTCCGCATGATGGAACATTAAAGTGGGATTGTTTCCAGGTTTCTGATGTTCAAAAAAGATGCTATGAATTCTTGCAAATAGACTTGCTCCAACTTTCTGCAGTCCCTCCTGTTTTAGCTGCCATTTTTGGATACATTTTTTGCAGCTTTTCAGACTCCTGACTTTCAACCTGTGGCCCCTAAGAAACCAGACAAATTGTATAAAAGTCCTTCATCTGATCCTGCTGTTGTTTCCATGTTTACAGATAAGTCATACAAACTGTTAATCCTCTTCTTTTACCTTCTGATAAGGACAACTGTGCTATTTAAAGGTATGGGAAAAGAGTGTATACTCCTGCTGCTGTGGCCTTCAGTGCCATTAATTATCAGTCCCATATGACCTACCTCCTACTTGGGGGGATTTTAACTGATATGCTTGATTTGGACAGTAAGGCGTCTGCCCTTTATTTTTTGAGTTCTGCTACTTAGGTCACATGCCATTCCATTAAATGCAGTTATGATGTTGCTGATGTCCCCTCTAGGATAGCTGCATCTAGATCTCAAATGAGGAAACAATTTTGGTTGCACCTGTAGGTTTACCCAAAGACATTAATGCCAAACTATTAGATTATCTCTTAAACAACCAGAATCTTTTTGGCACTGCTGCTGCAGAATTGTTTAAAACTCTTCAGGGTAAGGGGTAAGGTTATGCAGGATTTGAAGCAAATCTTTGTTTCCCTTGTCCTTCTATCCAGAGAAATTATTCATCTAAAACTTCCTTTGTCCATAGGCAGCCTAGATTGCCTGGTAGGAACAAGAGGGTTACTAATCATATTTTCCCAGACCAAGACCCCCATCAGAGTTCTTGGGGAGCAAAAACACTCTTTTCCTGACAAATATGCCTCTGTCTGATATCCAGCCTGTGTTTCTCCTCAGCCAAATTCCTCTGTCCCTCAGGCTGACTTTCTTTACCTCTTTGGCGCAGATAACCACAGATGCCTGGGTTCTCTTCATTGTCCAAGATGGTTATTTTATGGCTTGGAAGTCTCCATTTTCTGGTCTTCCTTAGCCTCCTCCTTGCCAGCTGCCTCATTTTCCTTTGTTTCTGAAATATCTGGTGTCCTGTTGTGTCAGCAGGCAACAGATTTTTATAGCTAAATGTTTCTGGTTCCCAGGAAGGTGGGGTCTTGGAGGCCCATTCTAGACCTGTCTTTTCTCAACACCTTTCTCAGGATCCCTTCTTTTAGGATGTTGTCTCTTTAGACTCTTTTTGTCTCTGTTGCTTCTTCAAGCCTTTCTGCTATCTCTGAATCTGAAGGATACTTAACTCCTTATTCCTTTTCACCCTTTCTTCAGGAAGTCTTTACGTTTCTCTGTTTCTTCCTCTCATTATCAGTTCTTTGCTTTGTGATTTGTTCTTTCTAAAGCTCTAAGGGTCTTTACCTAATTTCTGGCCCCTGTGGTAGCCTTCTGCAGACTTCAGGGAATTCAGATATTCCCTTAATTGAATGATCTTTTAGTTCAAGCCCCCTCACAGTAGCTCCTGTTTCAGAATCTGTGCTTTACTATACTTCTGTGCAGTATGGAATCCACCCTCAATCTCAAAAAGTCTATTTTGACTCTCTCTCAGGACCAAATGTTTTTGGGAAGCAGGATTCAGACTACTCCAATGCCAGCTTGTTTCTCACCTCCCAAGTTCCTCTTTCTGACTGCTTATTTCCAGTGCCTTGTTCCTCTTTCAGTCCCTCCCACAAGGGAATTTCTCCAAGCTCTGATATACATGACATCCATGGTTTCTTTTTCCAAACTTCACAAGGAAATTTCAATGATATCCCAAGACTGTTTGGCACCAGCACTGCCATCATGTGGAGTAATTGGTTCTTCTCTTGCCTTGTCTTAAGCTTGAGCTCTACTGGTGGTTTCACCAGATTTCCCTGAATCTAGGTCTTCTTTTCCAGGTTTCTCTCCTTAAATGAGAGCTGCACATGAATGCTTATGATCTTAGTTGGAAAACCTCATCTGGCAACTGAAAACTCCAGGGTGTTTGGTCCTGTCAATAAGTGGTAGACCTTATCACCATCAAGGAGATGAGGGCTCTGCTTCTAGTTCTCCAGTCTCTTCAGTCCATTTGAGTTCCAGGTCCTCTAAATGCTTTTACAGAGCAATACCACACTTGTATGATAAATCAACAGGCAAGTCTGTACAAAGTCTCACCTTCTTTGCAGACTGGTTCTTCAGGTTTGGGATATTGCAGTCCACTGTCACTTAGTTCTTCAGGCAGTCTACATTCCTTTAGAGCACAGTCTGGTGGCAGACTCTTTTTGAGCAGATCCAGGACAAATCCTTATGAATGAATGCTTCACAGGGAGATGTTTCTGGAAATTGTATGTTGGTGAGGTGCTTCTCATATAGATCATTTTGCCTCTTCCCTGAACAGGCAACTTTCCCAGCTCTGTTTGACTGCCAAGTTGTCTGGCTTGGAAGATGGCAGCTATGCCTTTTTCTTGGAAGGGGGGTGTATCTGTATCCCTACTCCCTTTTTCTCTACTACCAAAACCCCTCCATAAGATTGCATGGGACAGGCCCAGGATCTTGCTGGTGACACCCTTTTGATCCAGAAAGCACTGGTTTCCCTCCTACTTCATCCAGCCAAGGGCAGTCATCACAAGTTACCTCACATGATGGATTTTCTCACACAGGATAAGGGGTCTCTCATTCACCCTCACGTGTCCCTCTTCACCTTTAGACACTGATTTTCTGAGGAGGGCTTCGGGTTTCGCAGGAGGCCAGAAAACCCAGAAATGGAAAATCTTATGTGTCTAAATAGAAAAGATTTTCTACTTGGTATCTCAAGCAAGACCTGGACCCTTTTTCTATGGGTATTCCTGTGGTCCTTTCTTATTTGTGTGAGTTTCTCGATATTGGTTTGGCAAGTTTACCTGTTAAAGTTCATTTGTCAGCCATTTCCAATTGTCTGCTTCTGAATCAACCTCTGGCTTCTAATTTTGAAGTCAATTTCTGAAAGGCATTCTTCATATTTGGCTTCCAACAAAGCCTGTTCTTCCTTATTGGGACCTTAAATTTGTCTGGAGAAATTGACTCAGCCCCCTTGTGAGCTTGCAGTGTCCTCTTCCCTACAACATTTATTTGGAAGACTGTATTGTTAGTGGCTCTTACCTCTGCCAAGAGGGTCTCTGAACTTCAAGTACTCATGACAGTTCCACCTTTTTTGTTTTTTCATAAGGACAAGAACAAAATGTCTCTTTGTACCAATCCTTCTTTAAGATGGTTAATGATTTGTCCTTGAATCAATCCATTCATCTTCCCTTCTCCTTGAATTCTAGTGAAAGGGTTCTTCACTCACTTGCTTTCTTTGTTTTTTCACTCCTTGGGTTTACATAGATAGCTCAGGTATTACCTAGACAAGATTAAACATATCAGAAAATCTGAGCAGCTTTTTCTTTCCTTTCATTCCAGGAAATTGGGTTTGTGGTGTTTATACAAACCTGGATTTTTAAAGCCATTTTTTTGGTATTCTGTTCATGGCAGACAACTTTCTTTTACATTTGTGCTCATTCTTCTAGGGCATTGGCCTCTTCTGTTGCTTGTTTCAAGTGTTGGATACTAGATTCATCTTGGAAACTGTTATTTGGTCTTCTGTTCACATTTTTACCAAACATTTCAGGTTGGTTGTCATTTCCATGGCCACGGCAGGTTTTGCTAGGGCCATCCTTCATGGGTTTTTGGAGGGCTGTTCTGTATCTTCCTCCTTCCATATTTTCTAGTAGCTCTTGTACTATCCCAAGAGTAAAGAATACTGCAACAGTGATAAGGAAGGACATAGTACGGTTGTGTTAGATTTTACCATAACAGTAGATGTCCTACTTCTCACTGTAGCAGTATTCTGCCCCTCCCTCCTGCCGGACGAGTCCTTCTTGCATCCTTTCCCCCTTTATTGTTCCTTACTGGACATACATATTGTTGTTTTCTTCTTAGGTTGCTCTGGTTTGGGACATTTCATTTTTGAGGATTAGATGTCCTTATGTCACATATGTACGTTACACATTGTGTGTAGGACATACATCTAATGTATAATGTCTGGAAGGCGTAAAGGCTTTGGTAGGCTCACTGGATATTCAGCTATCCTTGTTTGGATATCCCAATAGTAATTGTAACAGTGAAAAGTAAGATATCTACTATTATGGTAAGATCTTACACAACTGTACTGTCCTTAGACCATCAAGCCATTTGAAAGCAGCCAGATTACCTTTAACAGCAAAAGCTTAGTACCCAAATGGAGACCCTTTCTTTCTTTTTCTATTTTGAATGTTATATATTTGTTAATGTCTGAAAGAGAGATAAATGTATCTTTGATAGGCAATTCCAAACAGGCTTGTGCCCTGAGTATAATCAAAAGAGGAGGATAAAAGCCTCGCAAGTGGCAGTCCTTTATTCCAATACAAACTGTTTCAAGACAAAATAAGTGCTTTCGCACCAAAATTGGCACTTCTTCAGATCATTAAAAAACAATAAGAAATACCATTAAATAAGTTCAATGTAATTTAGAACAAACCAGTCAGATTAAAAATACAGTAATTTACATATCTAAAATATAAATACAAAGCGAAAACTCATACTAAAATAAGTAAGCCAGTGGTCTCCAACCTTTTTTGCACCAAGGAGCCGTATCAATGTAAAACAATTTTTCATGGACCGGCCATCTCACGGAACGCATAATAAAGTAGACATTTATTTATTTATTTGACATTTGTTTAACGAGGAGGCCAGACCCAGGGAGGAAAGCTCCAAAGTACAATAAAAAGACAATTGGCAATAATTACCAACAAAAAAGTGCACATTCTGATTAACAGCATAACATTGATCTACTATGGTTGAGAGGAAAGAAAACATAATGGCAACCTTACTGATTTTATGTTTATAGGAGCAATATTTAAAACCTGTCCCTGTTATTTGACTCTGTCCAGCATACCTCTCAACTGTACAGATTTTCAAAGAATGTCCTGATTTTTGCCTCATATTTTTGGTCTTTTTCTCATAAAATTGTTGTTTTCTGGCAAATCACTGGCAGATCATTGAGGCTGAAGTCAGAAAATAATGACAGACAGTTAAGTTTCATATTTTATACCCTTCAGAAAATTCATGCTAATGCAAAACCTGTATTTCTGTCAACTTTCGAAGTTTGTAAGAGCAGTACTTAAAAGGGTCTCTATTGTGGGCCTTTGTCCCCGCATTATTTTTGGCTTTGTCCAGATTTTTTGGTCTAAGTAAGAGGCTGTGAGGTATTCATACCTCTCAACTGTACAGATTTTCGCAGAATATCCAGATTTTTCCCTCTGAGTTTTGGTCTGATTCTCACAACCTTTGTGATTTTCTGGCAAATTGCTGGGATGATCTGAGGACTGAAGTCATTAAGTAATGATAAACATTTGTATTTTAGACCTCATATCCTTCAGAAAAATGCATATTATTCTAGCAACTTTCTATGGTTATAAGTGCAATATTTAAAATCTGTGCCTATCTGTCTCCCCATTCTGTTAGGCTTTGTCCAGATTTTTTGCACTACTAAGAGGTTGAGAGGTATGGTGTGTATGTGTGTGTTTGTGTGTATGTGTGTGTGTGTGTATGTGTGTGTGTGTACGTGTGTGCGTGTGTATGTGTGAGTGACAGAGAGACGGGGGGGGAGAGAGAGAGAGAGTGAAGTGTGAGAGTGATTGCTGGAGGCAGCAGCAATGAGGATTGTGTACCTTTCGTCCATACCACACACACACACACACACACACACACACACACACACACACACACACACACACACACACACACACAGTCTCTTTTGCATTCATGCACGCATTCACTCACATACATCGCTCTCACTCTTTTCCGAGCTCTCACACCCAGTCACTCCCTCATTCATACCTGCATTCACTCACACATCACTCTTACTCTCTCTCCCGATCAAACACACACTCAGTCACATCCTCATTCATACCTGTATTCATTCACACATCATTCTCACTCTCCTGATCTCACACACAGTTACTTCCTCATTCATGCCTGCATTCATTCACATATTGCTCTGTCTGTCACACCCACGTGCCACACACCCACTTACGCATTCATTCATACATCGTTCTCACTGTCTGTCACACCCACACGCCACACCCCCACTTACACATTCAATTCATACATTGCTGTCACTGTCTGTCACACCCACACGCAATGCGCCCACTTATGCATTCATTCATACATCGCTCTCACTCTCCCGATCTCACACATACACACACACAGTCACTTCCTCATTCATACCTGCATTTATTCACACATCCCCCTTACGCAAGTGGAAATGCATTACACAGTAACAAAAATACATATCAAAAGTAAATACACACACAAAAGGGATAACAAGAAACAACAATATTCACAATATTTCAAGCAATGTAGAAATATGTACAATATTCACAGTATTTACTGGTTGGAGTTCTCTTAGCTGAGTGATACCTCTATTTAGTACTTGTAAATATTTCAGTTACATTTAGTCTGCAGGCCTATAGCAACTTATCCAGTGTCACAAAAGCAATTACAGATGGTTTCTTCTAGTAGATGTTCCTTCAGTTTAGCTTTGAAGCCATCCTGTGCTGTTTGAGAATATGTTTCTCCAGGTAGTTGATTCCTTGTTGCTGGCACAAGTTTAGTGAAGGCCCTTTCCCCTATGGAAGTGCCAAAATATGGTCTCATCAAAATTATGCAATTATCTTGACTTCCTCGTAATGAATGTGATGGTTTTATCTTGTTTGTAACATTGATTTCAATCAGGGTTATTGGCCCAGCATGATAATTTTGAACAGCTGAGTACTGAGTAGCAAAGCGGCTTGGCTGTTAACCTGTAGCCAGTGGAATCTCTTTTAAAAGATCACAGTGATGGATATGCTTGTTAGCTGGCAGTACAAAACAACGGTTTGTTTTACAGTACCTGCATCTTTTTGTGTGTGTTGGTGTTAAAGTGAAGTGTTAATAAAGGTAGTTCATGTAGGTGTGAAATTTTGTAGCAACTTTTCAGTTGTGAAAGTGTTTATTGTCTGTATTGCTTGAGAATGTTAAGGTTGGGTCAAGGTGTACTTCTAGATACTTTTGCTGTCTAACATTAGGTATTGTATTGCTTGAGTTACTCATTACAATTTAAATTCCAGCACACCTCATTGTAAAAAATAAATGTTCTTTGAAAAGTGCACATTGTGGCATATATGGCTTGTGCTTTGATATGGCCATGCTTATAAATCATCCAGATTCTGTCCTGTCACATGTGTATTGTTGTAATGCATAAGGGGATCAGAATTCAACTTACAGGTGCCCACGTTTCCTGACTTGATTTAGTAGTCTCTGAACAAACTCACTGCAGTTTAATTGGAAAGGGCCAAGGATGCACTACAGAGTACTTAAAAATGGTATAAGGACATGACACTGACCTACAAAACTGTTTGCTCTCCACATATTGGATTTAGGATTGAAATAGGGCATTCCTGTCCACTACAATTACCCTCCAACCAGTGGTCTTAACACCAAGAAACTCTCAGAACATGGACACATTTAATCCATAATCGCTCATTCATTTAATACTACTGCTACTCTTTTTACTTTTCCAGGTTATGTACTCCACCAATGAATTTTGCCACATTTTATTGTTCTTTACAGTTCCAAATTGCAAAAGTCCAGCTAATATACAAAAAATATTGTGTATACTTCATATTAATATTTACATAATCAGTATAAGAACCAGAGGCATACTTGAAAGTACCATCATTTTTTTCAGTCCTATACATCCGTGGTGGTGGTGCTGCGGTAGCGCTGTCGCCTCACAGTAAGACGCTGTCCAGTTCGACTCTCAGCTATAGCGTCTTCTGTGTGGAGACATGCGTAAATGGGCGTACCTTCGTTGAAGGTTGTGCGTTAGGGCCGGCAGCTCAGCATGTAAAAATCAACCACCAATCATTAGCGGACCGGAGTTCTGCTGTAGCGACCCCTAGCCAGGAAAAGCCGAAAGACACAACAACAACTCATATATATGCAGTTCACTTTTTTTAATGAAATCACCTTTCTTTAAACAATTTTATCAATGCAGTCATACTTTTTATCAAAATCAGGGGTATTCAGACTAATCCAGGTGCCCTGTCAACTAATTACTTGGTAGGATCTGCGTTGGAAGCGCAAACTTCAAATGATCAAAACCATATGATCGAAGTTTTGAAATTTTAAAACTTCAATTAAAAAAAAAAAAAAAAAAAACTACTATTTTTTTTTTTTTTTTATGTTTATGCAGGGGCCAAGCCCTGTAATTAAATATACCAAGTGTGAGATCTCACTAGAGTGAAGAGAACAGTAAATATCCTGTTCCACGCTGTATGATGATCTCCATTTAAACCATTTGAAGTTTCAAAACTTCCCTATATGGTCTCGACCATATGAAATTTAAAATTTTGTAACTTCGAGTTTCCAGAGTAGACCCACTTAATATGCCCCACCAAAAGCCTTTGTCAAATCCTCTGCAAACACATTACTGAAATTCATGCATTTGTATAACACACCATATATACATACATCTGCTCTCTAATAAACTTAGTTAAAACTTTGTGTTTCTTTTTTTCTGTATCCTGTGCTTGCTGATCATCAAGTAACCACCACTGACAAATCCGTTTCCCATGACTAGAGCAAGAACCATACTTGCGATGGAAGTCACACAAGCACCATAATGGTGATTTTGTTTTGGCCCTACCACTACCCCTGATGGCTGATGTGGGACATGCATCACTGCAGGGGTATGTTACACCATTTCATTGATGTTTGTGTGCTGCCACACATACACACACTCCATGAGATCTGCCATCTCCAGTTTGGGATTGTCCAGTCCACATCCTCTGTTCATACAGCCACTAGTTATGTGCAAGCCTCTACCTTCACTGGAGCAGATTGTTGAAATAGGGCAGCCAACACCTTCCTGCCAGGATGGGCAGGCCAGTGGAAGCTGCTCACTCTGACACTTCCTTTCCTAACTCTTCCTGCTTCCTGTGAGCTGATTAGACTCGGATTGGCTTGGTTACAGTCTTACCTTTAACCACCTGTGTCACAGAACTGGGCAGAGCCTTATATTTCTGGTAATAGAGTTTCTTCCTCAAGTTATAATATTTTCGTGAGTATTACCATAAAGGTGCTGGTTGTGTTGCATTTCCTCACTGGTCCTCTCTCTCTCTGTCTCTGTCTCTCATTTCACCTTATATAACACATAATTTTGGGACATATAATGTTTAAATGAAATGCACAAGCTCTAAACACATCTGCTTGCACACAAAAGTACCAAACCTGTTATCCTGAGTACATAAAACCTCTAAACACGTGCTTGAGCTAAATGGGATCTTGTGTAAAATAATAGTTAACACGATAGACTAAGTTTTTTTTTTTTTCAGGGAGACAAGCCGCCTCCTCTCTTACATCATCCACATCTTTTTTATTATGAATTCTTTATTCTAAGGTCAATCCAACTTACAGAAAAGATAATCATTCAGAAACATATTAAACAACATAAAAATCCAAAGGTTCTTCATCACAGAGATTAGGAGCCTAAAGTTCCTGAGTTATCAAGAGGTGTTAGAAGCGCTAGTCAACTGTGAGACATACTGCAACAAAAAATAAAACAATTGGATTTCAAGACAGTGTTATCTCTTGGAAATTTGTTATTCTACATATCCTACTACCTAAACTGAAATCCATGGATCTGAGACTCTTAATAACCATTTTCATGCTTGTAAAACTTGACATTACAAAAAAATGGCTTGATTAAAAATATTAATCTGAGCAGGCTTTACAGAGCTGGCATTAAAATATTAAAAAGCTTGTAAAATCACAACATTTCCAAATGATAAAGTTAAGTTTACGGAAAGTTGGACAAAAATATTAAAATAATTTTTCTGGTTCTTTCTTCCATTTTCTGTATTTTTTTTTCTTTTCCTACTACGTTCATCTCATTCAAAATAAAATTATTTAATGTGGACAAAATTGTTTCTTTAAAAGTCTTAGCATCTGACTTTTCCTTCTTTATGTTGTTCATTTTAGGATTAAACATGCTGTTTGTTAAAGTGAGGTCCCATCTTTAGTACTGTTAATCGCTATACATGTCTTTTTTGTAAATAGCTTATACAGTTTTCTGCCTTGTTTTGAACTGCACTGTCACCTGTAGTTGCTCCGAATTATTTATGACCTTGACAAGTTTATTAGTTTGTAGACAGCGTTTATTATTACAATTTAAAATTTTATTTATTTATAATTTTTGGAAAAAAAAAAGAGCGAGAGAGAGGCTAGAAGCTATATCCTTTAACAGATCTTTGACTAGCTTACTATGCTGTTAGATAACCAGTTGTCCTGGATTTTCTGCAAATCCATTGGCTCCATGTCAAATAAAAACAAAGATAACAACACAGGAGGCTCAGATGCAAAAGTTTACTAGTGTACACCAGGAGGCAAAAAAACATACAAGTACAGAGTTTTGTCTGACATGATGCAGGAAGTACAAATATTTTATAGTATTTTCATTCAGGTTTTGCCCACCTTACTGACGTGGTTAGTCACAGGGCATCTACATCTCTTTTACTAACAGTATTCTATTCATAAGGATTGCTGCTGTTATATTTTTAAAAAAGCTTTCCCTTGGGAATAATACAGCCTTGCAAAGCACCTGGTCAGTTATAATGTCTTTCTGTAAATGTTACTCCTTCAAGGTTTCAGGCCTGCTCGAATACAATAGTTGGTTCAGTCTTGTAATACACTTCTTTGTTCTTCTTGCAACATTTTCTCAGCAGCTGTGTCTTATCTTGGTAACGTTCACAAGGCCAATTGTCCCAGAGGAAGGAGAAGAAGATTTTCAATGCTTTATACATTTAATTTCCTGACCCAGCAGATAATCATTAGTGAAAAACATAAGCTTGCTGAGCTGGCTACTGCCAGGGTCAGAGTTCAAATACACTGCAGTTCCAAAGCTTCAAGCAATTATATGTAAAATCATTCTTATTGCCATATTGTTAATAGAATAAAATGCATTATATACTATTTGCTTTTAAACTAGCACTTTATATATGTTCAAATACATATTTTTCTAACATTTTCCTCCCTTTTAATACTTTTATTCTGTTCTGAAATATAAACAATGTCATTTTGTCCCCTGGCCTTCTCCTTTAAGGACTTTCAACCAGGTAAGTCATTTAGTTTATACTTCGGAAAGAATTTCATCTGAAATTAATTTTTCTAACTCAGTGTCTTGGTACAAAGTTTCAGTTACAGATACATCAATAAAATCTTTGATTAATCTTTTCATGCAGGGTATCCCACAACAGACACATGCTCCTAATAGGAGCAGACCAACACAAATAGCAATCAAGATGTTCATTAGGATAGAACCCCACCCACCAAACAGACTCTGGAAAAAGTTTGTCAGTGGGTTTGGGCCTGGTTCAGTCATGGCCGATACCTGCTGTATTACCTCTAGGTGGTCATTAATTTCATGTCGATTGTCTGGTATAAACGCACAGCATTCTTCTTTGATAAGCGCCGCATTGCCACCTCTCGCCGCTAGGGTGAAGTCAAGAGCCATTCGATTTTGTAGCACAACAGTTCTCATTGCATTCATTTCATCAGTCACTAGTTCGAGCAGAAAAGTTGCATTACTCATTACTTGAAGTTTCGACAGCTTTCTCAACTCCCAGATCGATTTGACTGCTCCATATGCTGGAAGTATTCCAGCCCAGGATATTACACTGTCACTCAAGTCCATATGAGTCAATTTTTCTTTGTTTTTTACGGACTGATGGTCTTTCCAACCAGCTTCGATTTGTCCCACTGGATTTACAGGTTTTCCGATTGGACCTTCAGGTTTCCGGGCTACATCTCTCACATTTCGTATCTTACCTAGGGTAATTCTGCAGTATGTCTTATGGCCGGAACCAGATAACCCAAAAAACAACTGCCGGACCAATTCTCAGGTAGCCATTTGTATGCCTTTTTCCCACAAACAAAATAACAGTTTTCTACTTTTGTACTGATGCGGGTTAATTCTGAATGAAACATTTTCTTGTCTATAATAGACAGTTGTTTATGCAAAACAGGATTTCTCTGCACATCACTTAATGTTGTTTTCATTAAGCTCAAATATGAATCATAATTCAGATTACAAACAGTGCCTCTATCTTTAACTTTAATGTAGCATTTATAAGATATGGTTATATTACAGTTACTCCAACCCACTTGAAGTGTATCATTCTTATAAAAACATACAATTCCCTTCTGTGTAATAGGCAAATGCAATGCAATTTTGTCTTGTGATCTTACAGATCCTGCATCAAAAAGTAAATTCTCCCAAGTCTCATTTATCCCCAAGGGACAGCGGACATTAACAGTCCTCCATATGCTGTTGGTATAGCAGTACAAACCCAGCAATTTGAAATGTTCATAGTCTCTACATATACACGCTTCATAGCTAGGTATGTGTTAAAGTTTGGATGCCAGTCTATAGACAGTTCATCACGTCTCTCCACTTTCACTTGTGTGGTTACATGTAGGAAAAACCACAACAAAAGGAAGGTCATCATAATCATAGTCAATAAATGCATAGTCAACAAGATGATTAAACAACATCTTTGGGGTTGATCTGTATTTTTACTCGTTTTGCTCTTGGCCATCCTGCCTTTGTTGTGTATCAGTCCCAAAATGTTTATCAAGTTGAAAATTCTTTACCGGTTTACAGTGCGTCAGATGGACCCAGGACGACCTCTCAGCAACTTTGACTGCAGTAGGCGTTGCCAACAGTACCTGGTACGGTCCTTCCCACTTTGGACTCGCCCAATTCTTCCTCTTCGTAACCTTCAGCCAAACACAGGTCCCCGGAGTCAGCACTGCTTCTAGTGGTCCGGTCTGTCTTTTATCTGAAAAAGAGTTCAACTGCAAAACAGTTTTATTTGTTAACAGTTTTCTCATATAGCTAGCTAATGAGCTGTCAGCCTCTAGTTCTGCAGGCATGAGAGCTTTCCACTGTGGCACATAATATGCCCTTCCAAATATCATTTCAAAGGGAGTCAAACCCTTTACATTTGGAACTGTTCTCATGTTCAGCAGTGCCAAAGGCAAACAGCAAATCCAGTTTTTCTGTGTCTCACTCACTAGCTTCCTCAATTTGTTTTTTAGAATTCCATTGTACCTTTCCACCAGTCCTGCAGACTGTGGGTGGTAAGCACAATGATTCTTCAAGGAGATTCCAAAGAATCTCCCAAGCTGGTGAATCGTCTGATTAACAAAATGTGTCCCATTGTCACTATAAATCCTTTCCGGTATGCCAAATCTAGGAATTATTTCTTTTACTAGGGCTTTTGCCACGGTTGCTGCATCCAGATTTTTAGTTGGAAATGCTTCTACCCATTTGGAAAACATATCTATAATTACTAAACAGTATTTTTCCCTTCACATTTATTCAATTCTATGAAATCCATACAAATAGTGTGGAACGGATATGGTGGTGTAGGAAAACTCCCTTGCTTGGGTTTGAATGCCCCTTGTGCATGATGTTTGTTACAAATATGACATGCTGCACAAAATTTTTTTGTGTAATTTATGAATCCGTATGTTTGGAATATTCGATTTACTAACTGTACCATCCCCCCTGTTGAGACATGGCACTGCCCATGGCTCAACAAAGCTGCATATCTAAATAAATTAGACGGTAATATTGTTTTTTTCTCCTTGGAGACATACAGTCCATTTTCGAGGATTGCACCTCGTTTCTCCCATTTTTGTTTCTCTGCTTTCGTAGTTAGTGTCTGCATTGTTTTTAACATTTCTAGATCTAAGATCTCAGAGGGTTGTAATTCCTCGGTTAAAAGTAAAGTTTCTGAGTCTGAGGCTGCTTGCTTTGCAGCTGCATCAGCTTTTGCATTTCCTTTTGAAATTCTATCCTGTTGTTTTGTATGAGCTAAACATTTAGAAATAGCTACTTTAGTAGGTAACTGAATGGAATCTAATAAGTTCAAAATAAGTTGTGCATGATTAATCGGTTTGCCATTAGATGTTATCATTCCCCTATTTTTCCATTGTTGCGCAAAAACATGCACTGTAGAGAAAGCATACTGACTGTCAGTATATATGTTCACACATTTATCTTTCGCTAGAGTGCAAGCCCGTGTTAAGGCTATCAATTCTGCTGCTTGAGCAGATAGGTTATGCTGTAAAGGTTGGGCTTCTAAGATCTCTGTATCTGTAGCTACTGCATACCCTACTAGATTTTTCCCTGTAGGACCCTTTCTGCATGAGCCATCCACGTAAAATGTCACCTCAGGATCATCCAAGGGCATATCAGTGAGGTCTTGTCTGGGCAAAGTTATTTGCTCAATTTCCTGCAGGCAGCTGTGCGGTGTGCCATCTACAGGAGTTGGAAGTAACGTTGACGGGTTTAATGTTGTACAACGTTCAATTACCATATGAGGTTGGCTCAGCAGTATGGTCATACATGAAAGATGTCTAGCAGGAGAAAGATATGCTATTTTTTCTTGCAGTAAAATTATCGCGACTGCATGAGGCACTCTCAATGTGAGAGGGTGGAATAACACCACTGAGGCCGAAGCCTGTACTGCCATTGCAGCTGCGACCACTGCTTGCACACAGTGAAGCAACGATTGTGCCACTGGGTCTAACTGTGATGAATAGTAAGCTATGGGGCGTTGGTTATCCCCATGCTGTTGCGTCAGAACTGACGTCATGTATCCCTGTTTACAATCTACGGTCTGAAAGAATCTTTTGTGGTAATTCGGAAGTCCTAAAACTAATGAAGAAGCTATCAGTTGTTTTAGTCTGCAGAAAGCTGTTTCTGCTTCAGGTGTCCATTGTAATACATCTTGTGCTGCCATTGGTGTTTTATATATTAAATCAGCCAGTGGAGCAGATTCTAAAGCATAGTTTGATATCCAGCTTCGACAAAAATTAGTCGTTCCCAAGAAGGACATCATTTCCTTCTTGGTTGCTGGTTTAGGTGCCTGTAAAATTGCTGTTTTTCTGTCTTCGACTAATATTCTACCTTCATTGGATATTACATATCCTAGGTATCTAACCTGTTTTCTCCAAAGTTGTAACTTACTTTTGTTTACTTTGTGTCCCTGTGCTGCTAAAAATTTCAATAATGCTATCGTATCCTCCCTGCATTGATGCTGGGTGGGGCTGCTAGCAAAATGTCATCTACATAAAGTAGAATCTGACTACCTCCTGGTGGGGTAAACCCTGCCAGGTTGCTTGCCATTTCTTGTGCAAATATCGTTGGACTTTCACAATATCCCTGTGGTAGCCGAGTATAGGTATATCTTTTACCCTGAAATGTAAATGCAAACCAATACTGGCTATCAGGATGTATAGGTATTGAAAAGAAAGCATTGCTTATGTCTACTACAGTAAAATATTTTTGTTGCGGCTTTAGATCGCTCAACAAGGTGTGGGTCTGGCACCGTAGGTGCTCTAGGTATTATTGCATTGTTTACAGCTTGTAAATCCTGTACCATCCGCCATTCCCGCTTGCTTTTTAACAGGAAATAGAGGGTATTACATGGTGAATCAAGAGATTCTACCAGTACTCCTTCCTTGAGTAATGCTGCTATTATAGGCTTGATTCCTTGCTCTGCATCTTTCCTCAAGGGATATTGTCTTTCTGTGGTCTAAATGCTGATTTTGGTGTAATAGTAACTGGTCCTGCTGTTTGAATAAGTCCTACATCTGATTTGCCTGTTGACCAAAGAATCTTTGGTATGTCACACAAGGCTTTTTCTTCTTCTTCTAATAAGAACGCTAATCAGCTGTCTTCACTAGTTTGTAAGTGTACAGCTGGATGTGTCTGTGTTAGCCAATTCAATTTCTGTTTTGTATTCCCTGTTCTGATAATTCTAAATCAGTTTGTTTTTCCCATCTTGTTACTTTTTCTCCTAAGTCTGCCCATTTCATATTCTTGTTTTTTTGTTAAGCTGACATGTGGTAGTCGATTAGATTTGTACAGTGTCATGAATTCCTGAGGTAGTGAACAGCTTACCACACTGTTTCCCTCAGTATCCCAATACAAGGTTCGTAATACTAATCTGTTAGCAGGATTTTGAATAATTGTTGCTCATATTATTTATCAGGTCCTGGCATGCTACAGTAGTATAGAGTACAATGTAACAAATGCTGTTGGTCAGTGTCAAGGGAGGGGCCTTACTGATGGCTACATTCATCAGTTCCTCGGTTACTGCCCCTGGACCAGTCGTAACTAGGTCCTGGCTGTACCAGTAAAAAGTCTCACCCTCCGTCGCACTACCTAAAGTATCCATTTGTCTTTGTGCCTCCATACCCTGCATAGTGGGAACTACCACTATGCCAAATATCTGCATAAGATCTCTTCCCAGTAGGTTTACTGGACATTTTGCAGAAACTACAATTTTACTTTTCTGAGTCATACCTGAAACAGGGTCAGTTATTGCTATATCATGGGAGAGTGGTTCCCTATATAGCTGTCCGTTTGCTGCTTTTACTAATATATAATCAGGTGATTCGGAATATTCTGGTAACTTGGAGGGGTGTATCAAAGTTCATGACGCTCCTGAGTCACACAGGAATTTTATTTCCCTTCCCTCCACCAGAAGTGTAACTTCCGGTTTTGTGTCTGCCAGATAGAGCTCCAAGCTCAGTAATGCCAAATCCAAAATTTCACTTTCTTCATCCTCTACATCTGCTTGCACTTCCTCTGTTCCTTTTACTACATTTACATGTGCCCTTTGTTTGTTTGCCTTTCCTGATGATTTCTGACTTTCATCACTATCATATAGTCAGTCCTCATCACCCTTGCTTTCTGTAGGCACCTTTTTATTTAGCCTGCAATCCCTTGCTAAATATCCTTTCTTTCCGCACTTAAAGCACTCACCTTTCTTTTTTCTCTCTTCAAAATCTTCTGACCTTTTGTCAGATTGTCTATTTCCCTGGGCATTTTTCTTACCCTTTTTGCCGGACTGTACTACAAAAACCTCAGCTCCGTCTTCAGCAGTGAAGACCTGTGTCTTCTTTTTCTTTTTACTATTAAAGTGTCTTTCAGCATGTCTAGCATATTCAAGTAAGGCTTGTAGCCTACTTGTTCGATGATCTATCATATGCTTTGTCATAAAGCTACTGATAGGTGCAATGCAACCTTTCAAAAACGCATTTTTCAGTTGCTGTTCATACGAGGTATCATGTGTCTGATTTTCAGGAATAGCCATACCACTATGGTTATTGAAACATTCCAATAATCTGCCATAGTACCCATCTACAGTTTCATTCTCTTGTATGCATTGATTAATGCAAGTCCAATCTGCTCTAGGTTTCCATTTTTCAGAAATTCGGTCTGTAAGACCTTTCACTCTGTTGTCTAGTTCTGCGTCACTATGTGGGAGTGGTTTAAGCTCTGCATTACGAGGATTCCAGGTGCCACAAATCATGTGCCAGTCTGGACCCACAATTTGTCTAACTACCTTTTCTACTTCTTCCCCATTCAAGTGGTAACTTAGTCTCATACCTTGTAAATCTTGTAAAACTTTGTGTAATTAACTTTTGGATGAGGGATTCCCTCTGTAGCTTTCCGAATATCTTCCGGTGTCCATGGTCTGTATACTAGAAGAGTTGGGTCCTGCCCTTCCTGTCCTGCCTGAGGATTTGGTACCTCGATTAGTGGACAGATTTCTTCCTCACTCTCCTCTAGTGTGTTTCTCCCTACTTGATACAAGTCTGTGTCCCCAAGTGTTTTACGTGTCCGGGACCTAGTTTCAATAGGATCTCTAACAAATGGTTTTAGTGTTCTTGTGACTTCAGGATAACGTGGAGGTGGACCAGCTTGTCCTCCTGCTTCATATCCTGAAAAAGGCATTGGAGGGGGCGGAGGAGCCATCGCTATTACTGTATTATTATCCTCTTTATCTAAAAATAATGTCTTAGCATTTTTAGTTTTTTGTTCCCTTCGGTTTACTTCCTCAATCCACCTGTGTTCCTGAGGAATGCCTAATCATTGTTGTTTTTTTGCCTGACCTTCTGCGTCAGATTTAAGTTGTTTTAAAAGTTTAACTAATAAAATTTTATCTAATTTACCATCAAATCCGTATTTATTAACCCATTTTGTATAATACCTTACATTATCAGCCCGTTGTAATTGCATATATTTGGCGTCTTCAGTTAGGACCGGATCTCGCGATGTTTTAGTGCACTGATTTCCCATATTAAAAGAAAATGTTACGTAACCCTTTTCACCACGTGGTATTTCAGTTCCTTACACAGTTTATCTAGAATGACTGTCTACCTTATTCTGTTTCCCTGATCCCTGATAAAATATACAGTAATTTCCTTTTGTCCCTGATCTGTATAACAAATCTTCTGACAATAGTATTTACTGCAACCTAGTCCCTGATCTAAAACAGAAAAAAGGCAAATATTTTCCTACCTGAGCCTCCTGAGTCGACCAGTTCGAGACCGCTCTTCGGCCGCAGATCAGAAGGTGGCCAGCCTCTCAAAACGACAATTCAGTCGGAGGTCTTTGTATTTCAAGAAGAACCGTTTCGGTAGCTTCTCCTGCGCAGTGTTCGACCACCGGTACACTGTGATCTGTAGCTGTCTGAGGGTTTCCGATTCAAGAAGGACCAAACTGTCAAATAAAACAAAGATAACAACACAGGAGGCTCAGATGCAAAAGTTTACTAGTGTACACCAGGAGGCAAAAAACCATACAAGTACAGAGTTTTGTCTGACATGATGCAGGAAGTACAGAATATTTTATAGGATTTTCATTCAGGTTTTGCCCACCTTACTGACGTGGTTAGTCACAGGGCATCTACATCACTTTTACTAACAGTATTCTATTCATAAGGATTGCTGATGTTATATTTTTAAAAAGCTTTCCTTGGGAATAATACAGCCTTGCAAAGCACCTGGTCAGTTATAATGTCTTTCTGTAAATGTTACTCCTTCAAGGTTTCAGGCCTGCTCGAATACAATAGTTGGTTCAGTCTTGTAATACACTTCTTTGTTCTTCTTGCAACATTTTCTCAGCAGCTGTGTCTTATCTTGGTAACATTCACAAGGCCAATTGTCCCAGAGGAAGGAGAAGAAGATTTTCAATGCTTTATACATTTAATTTCCTGACCCAGCAGATAATCATTAGTGAAAAACATAAGCTTGCTGAGCTGGCTACTGCCAGGGTCAGAGTTCAAATACACTGCA